>NC_081425.1:15885717-16185717 GCF_949786415.1 Peromyscus eremicus
CCTGTTCCTCTGGCTCCTATAATCTCTGCACCCCCATATCTAGTATGTCCTCTGAGCTTTTGGTAAAGTTCTGTTATTGATACAACCTTCAGAATTTGTCACAATATAACAAATTGCTACCTGAATTTAGACCAGATGTGGTTTTCTGTGATGGACTCTGTCTGTGGCAAAGGCAAGGTTCTTTGATAAGGAGTGAGAACTACACATGTCTGTGGATATAAGGAAATAGTCATCCTCAGGGATTTATGACAAAATTGGTCATCCACTAGCAAGTGGTCAGCCTTGAAATCATATAAATACAAGTGATATTTCATAGACTGAACAGGTCATGTTTATTTATTGCAAAATTATATATACTTGCTATATAATATATATTTTGAAATATTAATTTAAAAATATATATTTATATTTGTTTATAATATATTCATACACACACACACACACACATATATATATATATATATATATATATATATATATATATATATATATATATATGGAGAGAGAGAATTAAAGAAGGAATCAGAAAGAGTACATGAGAGGGTTTTGCAGAAGGAAAGTGAAACTGAAAATGATGCAATTTTATCTTAATTTTTAAAATATTAATAAAAGGATAAATATTTAGAATGAAATTAGGAATTATGCTGTCTAGTAAAACATGAAGAATATGTTCTAAGAACAATCAATCACTAGCCCATGGTGATTGGCCAGGTTTCCATTATCAAGAATGATTTCCCTCCTGTTCAGCAAACCTTAAAGTTCAATTAGAATGCTATTGGTTACCACCAAAACACAAATACCACCATTGCCTCCTTAGGAGCATCTTGCTGGGCTGGTCATTGTTGGAATTCATGTACATCACAGCTGGGAAGGACTACTGATTGGTTACCTTCTTGGTCAAATTGAATAGCACCTTCTGTTTTCATGAAAGTTAGTTCCCTGAGGACCTATAAGTCACTATGTAGATCTGGCTAGCTTCATAGTTTCAAATTGTACTAATCCTTCTATCAGAGCCTTCTGATTGCTGTTATTACAAGCTATTTTATTTTCTTAGAAAATCTCTCTTTTTAGCGAACACATAAGCAGACTTCTTAATAAAGAAAAAATAAATACCTCCAGAAACTCACAGAGCACTTCCTGAGGTAGCCACTTACAGTAGCACCATAAAAGGAAACCCTAGCATTTTCCAAGAATATTAACTGGAAGAATTAAATACTCAATTATTCTAAAAATTACCTGTTTTCTAATATCTTCAATAAATGAAAAATAATTTTACATAATTTTGTTCATAAAATATTTTCCTTGAGTACTAATATGTTATCTCTTTCTTCATTTTTCTCATATATGTCAGGAAATAGCTAATGTTGAACTAATTGCTCTAAAATGGCAAATGATTTTACATTATTTGTTTTGTGTATTTTGTTTCATTTTTTTTCTTCTTAGAAAAAAAATATCTTTATGTCATTGAGAAATTTATTATAAAATTGAAAAGATGAGGTAATCATATAATTTTTAATGTCAATTTTGTCTGTCAATATTGAGACAAGGGAAACAGAAATCTCACTAATTAATAATTTCTTTTGCTATTAAGTAGAGATTATAGCTGATGAAAATTGTATGTAATTTGTCGAAATAATGTGATATGTTGAAAGGTGCTATTTTCTTCTGATGGTACTTGTCTTTGTGGCAGAAATATATTATATTTGCATTGCAAAGTAAAGAGATAAATAACATTTAAAATGAATACAACAAATGTAAAAGTTTTGAAGAATTTTATGATTGCTATAAAGTATTTTAAGCAACTTAAGTCATCCATTCAATTTTGGAGGTCTTGCATAATTTTAGAATTATCTATACAAGAGTTATCTATCTATTTAAGAGCAGTCATCGAAAAACATTATGTTCCTTGTCTGCCTCTCATTTTCTTCTGTATTATATTAATTTGCCTTCTGTAATCATCAGACATGTCCTAAGATAAGATTATAGACTCTGATTTAAAATCATTTGAGTAGTAAGAAAAAAGATTAGAAGTTTCACTCAAGAAAACACAACTCCTTATATAGGAAGAAAAAGCAGCTTTCAAAAACTTTGTTACCATGGTGTCTGCTTAATATATTCAACATTTTAGAAAGTAAAAATTAAAAAAAAAAGCACTTGAGCACCTATGCATATCTTTAATAAAAAAAAAACAAGGATGCGGAACTTTTGTAGCAAATGAACTTTGAAAACATAAGCTACTTAAAATCCTGCTTCAATTAAAAAATAAAGAATATTATTTAGAAAGGTAAAGTGCTGTGAGATGTTCTGTATGGCAAATGTGTTGCTCTGATTGGTCAATAAATAAAACACTGATTGGCCAGTGGCTAGGCAGGAAGTATAGGCGGGACAAGGAGGAGAATAAAGCTGGGAAGTGGAAGGCTGAGTCAGAGACACTGCCAGCTGCCACGATGACAAACAGCATGTGAAGATGATGCCGGTAAGCCACGAGCCACTTGGGAAGGTATAGATTAATAGAAATGGATTAATTTAAGCTATAAGAACAGTTAGCAAGAAGCCTGCCACGGCCATACAGTTTGTAAACAATATAAGTCTATGTGTTTACTTGGTTGAGTCTGAGTGGCTGTGGGACTGGCAGGTGAGAGAGATTTGTCCTGACTGTGCGCCAGGCAGGAAAACTCTAGCTACAGTAAAGGGAGTCAGGATTGATTTCTCATGCTTATAATCTCAGTTCTAGGGAGGCAAAAGCAACAGTACTGTTTTCTGATGGAAAACTGGGGCTAGATTGCCTTACATTTTTAGTCTCTATCACCCACGGCTACAAAGTAAAACTCTATATTAAAAACAAACAAACAAATAAATAAGTGGTTATGGGACAGAGAAGTTTCACATCCTGCCAAAATATCATATTTCACCACCATAAGACATTAGATGGGCACTACAGAAACAACAAAATCAGATGACCATTTTTTCCAGAGAAAAGGCTTGTTTGGGAGCAAGGATGACCAAGATAGATGGATGTACAATGCCAATAGCTGAATTATTTCAGACGTAGATTGACATTGAAAATGGAATGTACGCTAAGTAGATGTCCTTATGTAAACTCAATTAATATCAAGTCTGATGTGTTTTCTCAAGGGGAAGAAACTTTCATCACTTTGTATCTTTTGTGCCTTTGCAAACAGCTTGAAATAGAACATTTGAGCCACTTCATCTTAGAGGAAAAACTGTCTATGATGACAGCTACTATCTCACTAGGAGTTGAGCACTGGCTTATTTATTCCTTATTGAAAACATACCTTCTCTATTCAAATGATACAGACAGTTCTATGTAGTTTACATAATTATTGTTGTTTTCAGACCTTGCAGAGCCTGACAAGAACTTTCAGGAGTCAGGGCTTCGTGTTTAACACTTGGGAACACAGCAGATCACCGTGTTCTCTGTGTGCAGTAAATTGAGAAGGTAGGAAGCGATGGTATAATTCTCACAATAGCTCTATTATGCCATTATCCTCATTTGAAATAAGTTTGTGCTGAAGGAAATTTTAGTAATTTTGCCTTAATACTAGTTCATGTGACTGGTGAATACTGCACTCTGATTCTGGCTGCGTCAAACAGGTTTTCAATGACAGCCTGTACCACAAGAACACATGACAGCATCTCTCTGAGTGCACCTGTGTCAGGCTTTGAAATCTGCCTGAATCCTCTCCTAACTCTTTCCGCCCCTCTTAAGATAATTATATTCCCATGTTTAATGGGCCCCCTATTTTACTGCAAAACTTCTCAGGTTAGAACATTAGAAAAAAAGAACATGGATCTTTTTTTGGTTTTTCGAGACAGGGTTTCTCTGTGTAGCTCTGTGTAGCCCAGGCTGGCCTTGAATTCACAGAGATCAGGAACATGGATCTTATATTCAACAAATCTACATTAGAACTTGATTGTACACTCAAGAAATCTCTTCTATTTTGTAAGTGGACTGAGCGTGGGTAGGGATGGCAACAGGAGCAATTTGGGTGGGTAAGGACAGATGGGAGAGTACTGAAAGATACTACTGAAAATGGGGGTGCATTTCAGGATCAGGCAAAAATCCAGAGCAAGGGAATCTCCCAGGAATCTACAAGCATGACCCCAGCTAAGACTCCTAACAATAGCAGATATGTAGCCTCAACTGGCCATCCGCTGTGACTAAATTAGTGCCTATCTCAAGTGTCATCAGAGAGGATTCATCCAGCAACTGATGGAAACAGATGCAGACTCATAGACAAACGTTAGAAAGACCCTGTGGAATCCTGCAGAAGAGGGAGAGAAAGGATTGTAGGAGCCAGAGGGGTCAAGGCACCACAAAAAAGAATAAAATAAAATAAAATAAAAAAACCTCACAGAACCTACAAACCTGGGCTGATAGGGGCTCACAGAGACCGAACCCACAACCAGGGAACCTACATAGGACTGACCTAGGTTCTCTGCACATATTTCACAGTTGTGTAGCTTGGTCCTCTTTCGGGACTCCTAACAGTTGAAATATGGGCTGTCTCTGACTCTTACTGGCTTTTTGAACCATATTTCTCACACTGGGTTGCTTTGATTTGTGCTGGGGCCCTAATAAAAAGCGAGGTCCTTAGTCTTCCTGTAACTTGATATGCCCTATTTTGTTGATATCCATGAGAGGCCTGCCCTTTTCTGAATAGAAATGGAGGAGGAGTATATGGGGACACAGATAAGAAGGTGGGGGAGGGACTGAGAGGAGAGGAGGGAGGGGAAACTGTGGACAGAATGCAAAGTATTTGTGAATGTGGGTTGTTGTAAAACCTTTCTGTTAACTAAGTTAATTTCTTGCAAACTCTCTGGGATTTTACAACACTTTTCTGATTACTATTAGGTATGGAAAGTCACCTCAATGAAACCTAAGATTTGACAACTAAGCTTCATTGTGGTGGACAATCTCATGTCAATGAATTTGAACTAGAACATTATCAGTAGACAGAGTGTCTGGTACCTGTTTCATTTGTCACCCATTCCTCTTATGAATTCTGCAACTCTCTTATCTGCCATTACTCAATACACTGTGATGTGAGCACTGCCAAGTTAGGGGATGATGACCTATGCTCTTTCCAAATGAGCACATTTATTAACAGATGTCACTTCCTCTGTAATATTCCAGTATGTCAATTTTTAGTTTTTTGATTATTTTCTTCTATATAAGGCAAGATCTGCTTCATTTAAAAAATATGTAAAATTACTTTATTTCTTTTACTAGTCTTTTTTTGTCTTTGAATATTGTTAATAAGTGATAAAACTATTAAAGGAGGTGTCAGTTATATTTATGCAAAATCCAACAATACAAAAACAAAAGAAAAACAAATTAGCCAGGCATAGTGTTGCACATATGTATTCCTAGCATCCAGAGGCTAGAGCCCCGGAATTGGAATTGAATATCTTCCTTGTTTATAGAGCATAAATGGTATTTCTAATATATAACAAGACTGGAATATATCACAACAAACTCTTAAGAAAGAGAGAAAGATCCTTCACTTGCTTGGTTAGTGTCACCCCAAGGTATTTTATGTCATTTGTGGCTATAGTAAAGGGTGATGTATCTCTGATTTCCTTCTCCGCTTCTTTGTCCATTGTATATAGGAGGGCTACTGATTTTTTTGAGTTGATCAATGGCTGAGGGGTCACCAACTGGATCAGGCCCTCTGAGTGGGTGAGACAGTTGATTGGCCTGATCTGTGTGGGAGGCATCCAGGCAGTGGGACCGGGTCCTGTGCTCATTGCATGAGTTGTCTGTTTGAAACCTGGGGCCTATGCAGGGTCGCTTGGCTCGGCCTGGGAGGAGGGGACTGGACCTACCTGGACTGAGTCTACCAGATTAATCTCAGTCTGCGGGGAAGGCTTTGCCCTGGAGGAGATAGGAATGGGGGGCGGGCTGGGGGAAAGGTGAGGGGGGGGGAGAGGGGGGAGAACAAGGGAATCCGTGGCTGATATGTAGAACTGAATTGTATTGCAAAATAAAAATTAAAAAAAAAGAAAGAAAGAGAGAAAGAAAAAGAGAAATAGAATAACAAAGTGAAAGCTAGCTCACATTTGGTAGAAAGAGTTAATAAATTACTAAGCAAAGGATGTGTTCATTGAAGATTGTATGAGACCAAACCTCAAATAGTGAGATTTAGAACACAACATCATTGTAGAGAAATACGAACATATTATGGGAAACTGAACTTGAGTAGACAAGGATGATTCTATGTGATTAGAATATGGTACTTCCCCCTGTTGAGAGCTTCTGGTGGTACAGACTTAGCTGATAAAATATTCAACATTGTTCTGATATGCATTTCACATTAAGAATTGTGAATTCAAAATGTTATGAACAAGGTAGTAAAGAATCATCAAAATAATACTAGTTTCCAAGCAAACCATAGAATGGATTGCCACATAAATTTATTGAAGAAAGTGTATTAAGTGTATCAGTGATTTTTGCTGAGATAACCTCTTATAGATCTTGGCTTCAGATACTTTATAGCTTTTATTACTGGATGATACATGGGGGTTGTTATTTCTTAATAAACATTTCTACATATGAGTAAGTCACTAATATATCTAGATACTTTAAAACTAGAAAAACTGTGAAGGTAAAGTACAAATGTTTCATGAGGATCACAGAGAATACCTTTATGGTTCTCAGCAATAACCCACCAATAGCATTGTCTTCTTCAGGAAAAAAACAAACAGACAATGGCTGGATACCATGTACTGGGACACAATTCCAATCTCATGAGTAAATTATAACTTACAGAGGTCATCATTAAGAGAGTATACGTTCTTGTTGCTCTTTCAGAAGATATAGGTTCAGTTTTCAGCATCTGCATAGTAGCTCATAACTATCCATAACTCCAGTTCCAGGGAAAATAATGCCTTCTTCTGGTCTCTACATGCACCAGGCATGCCTATGGTGAATATAGATGCATGAGAGCAAAATACTCAGACACATACAGTAAATAAATATAAAAAAAATTATGGCACAGCCTATTTTTAATAGAAACTGAGCGGTGATAATTTCCACTGGCATTTATTTAGCATAGACCACAAAAGAAATGTTTATTTGTTGTTTATTTTATAAAGCATTTGTATAAGCAAATGCATTTGTCTTTAAAAAATTTGTTTTGTATCTACTAATATGTAACAAAATGTAACTTAAGTTTAAATCTGTGTTTTCATTGATTATAAATTATATTAATGGTCAATTAAAATGTTTCCCTTGTTATACAAAAGATAAAATAAATATACCTTATAGTTTATACTTAGAACAGCAGCAAACTCTGAAGATTCTAGTTTTACTGAGAAAAGGACACAGAAGCTTTATTTCCAGATATGTAAAGAATCATACCCAATGGAATTCAGTGCATTCTTCATAATTCATGCACCAATGAGAATTTGACAAATAAATTTGAAATCCACAGTTCAGAGTCACAGTTTTTGAAACCTTGAAGATTTAACAGTAGAATTTGAGATTCCTCCCCTCCCTGGTCCTCGGCAGCACATCCAGTTTCACAGCTTACAAGAAGATGGACTGGGCAGATGGTATATACATACATACATACATACATATATATATCCAGTTCATGCTGCCATAACAATATTATAGGCTGACCAATCTGAAGAAAATAAAAACATATTTATGGTATGCTTATAGTTAAGAAGTCAAAATTCCCTCACATATTTCTGTCTAGTGGGTCAAATTTCATTTGGCTGGCACTTTCCGTGCCTCAAATAGAGAGTGGGTGTTGGGATTTCCACCATGCTCATGCTTTTAAAGGCATTTTTCTGTGTAAAAGCTATTCAGGCTATAATATACATAAACAGACACTATGTTCAGATTACATAAACATTTAATTCAATCAAAACTCAAACATTTACATAAAAACCTAACAAGGTTTTGAGATGAACTGATGTAACCCATCACCTTATGTATCATATTTCATTTGACCTCCAGCAATATCATACTTTTTGACACATGTATCATGGATACCCTCTCATTATTGCACAATATTTCAACTAATATTAAAGTACTTGAGATTATTATTTTCTTCCTTGAAATTTCCAACATTATCAAGAACGTGAATTCATAATGCCAGTTTTGCACTCTATAGTTAAAGCTGTGGGTATTTGGGATTCTGTAGACCTAAATGTGGAATCATTCAAAATAAAGAAATAACTTGATCTAAACTAAGCTTACCTTACTCTAAATTCCAATTTTGTAGTTACTTACATTTGATATCAAATTGTAAAATAGTAAGAGAAAAAAAACTGAATAAAGAAAATAAAGTATAGCAAATTAATAGAAAATTACTAAATAGTAAAAAAATAAATAATTACAAGGAGTAATGGAATTTCTAAAGAGACACAGTTTGGGTATTTATAGAAGCAACACTATCTTATTGTTGATATCAGAGAATTAGAAAATTAAGTATCAAACAGCCAACTCATGCAATGAGCACAGGACCCGGTCCCACTGCCAGGATGTCTGTTTGAAACCTGGGGCTTATACAGTGTCCCTTGGCTCGGCCTGGGAGGAGGGGACCGGACCTGCCTGGACTGAGTCTACCAGGTTGATCTCAGTCCTCGGGGGAGGCTTTGCCCTGGATGAGGTGGGAATGGGGGTGTTGGGCTGGGGGGAAGAGGATGGGGGCAGGAGGGAAGAGAACAAGGGAATCCATGGTTGATATGTAGAACTGAATTGTATTGTAAAATAAAATTAAATTAAATTAAAAAAAAAGAAAATTAAGTATCTTACATGTTTTCCTAAAACCAAAATTCAGAATGAAGGAAGGATGTACATCATTGATCATGCTTTGACAAAAAATGATCAAGATACCACTGTTGTTTTGACAGAAAACAGGACTTATTTTGAAGAGGTAACTATGTAAGCATGAAAAAACTGATCCAATTTGAATTGTATTATTTACCTAGAGAAAAAAAAAATATTCCATACCACACAGGGGCATGTGGGATTTGTCAAGAGAGATGAAGCAGTCCAAAATAACAATAATAATAAAAAAAACAGAAGAAAAAAGTAAAATCCTTTATTGCAAATTTCTTGAGAGCTGTGCATAAGATAAGAAAAAAAGCTTAGACTCACTATTCTGAATGTTTCCAGTGGGCTTTGGGGTACAAATAGAGGTGGTCTATGGTGACATTTTATTTGTACTGAAATGTGACTTTATTTGTATGTTAATAAATAAAGTTGCCTGGGGATGAGAGCTAATAGCAAGCCATTGCAGAAGCTGGGTGGTGGTGGTGCACGCCTTTAATCCCAGCTCTTGGGAGGCAGAGCTAGGCGGATCTCTGTGTGTTCAAGGATACAGCCAGCATGGAGACACACGCCTTTAATCTCAATATCAACCATAGAAGACCTGGAGGTCTGTACAGACAGGCAGTGATGAGGCGGTCATGTGGTTGGGTTTACAACCAATGAGAAGGCCGAACAGAAAGTCTACATAAAGACAAACACATAGGAAATAGGTCTCTTGGCTAAAGAGGATAGCTGCAGCAGTGAAGGGTAAGGCTCTTAGCTCTGACCTCTTGGGCTTTCATCTTTGCATTGGCTCTGATTCTTATTTAATAAGATGGTTACATCTACAGTTCTCTTCTTGCCTATTACTCTTACTGCCGTTATTTAATGTACAGAAACAAATTATCTGGTATAAGAGTTACAAAGGGTATTTTTTGTATTCTTATTTCTTTTTTTTAAGATTTATTTATTTACTATTATACTGTGTTCTCTCTGCATGCTAGAAGATAGCACCATATCGAATTATTGGTAGTGAGACACTATATGGTGGCTGGGAATTGAACTCAGAACCTCTGGAAGAGCTTTTAGTGCTTTTAAACTCTGAGCCATCTCTCCAGCTCCAGGCTTCTTGTTTTCTATATAAAGACAGAATGATACAAAAGAAGTTTACTACCTCTTAGGAACTACCTGAACTCTTAAAGGCAGTTTCATCAGCATTAGTGAGGGTTCAACCCACTGAATTGTTAAAATAGAACTTTAAAACTTGTTAGTGTTACTGTTGCCCAACTAGTTTAGTCTTTCTAAGATGCTTTGGGACCTCATGATGAAGTTCCCTAATATAGTGTTGGGAATCAGAACACACCAAGGCTTTCCCAGAGATTCAGATGAAAGGACAAAGGGAATGATAGTTCTCTACCTTTGCCTAGTGAGAGATTTGGCAAATTTTGATCTGGAGATGGGTGTAGGGCCTAGAAGAAGTTAAGGTTTTGGTTCCTATGAACCCAGCTATCATTCATGATAGGCTGTCCTTATAAGACTTAAGTCAGCTGTGTGTGATGTAATCTGTGTTCTCTTTCTAACATTGCTTGGTTTAGTTCTCTCCTGAACTTGGCCCATTTTCCCCTGAAAACAGTATATAAGATGCTGCAATTCTCAGTAAACTTGCTTAGCCATTAGCTTGCACAAGACTTCCCAGTCAAAGTTTTGGTCTTTTCTCTGTTGTTTCTAGACATCTGGTCATCAGAACCCTTATTCCTGTGAGTTCAGGTCAGATAGGATGGTAGATGGTAGAATTGACTATTAATGATTGATTGAAGTATGCTAAGAGCCTATCTGTTAGGATTCTTGAAAGACTTGTGTAAGAGACATTGTAAAGGTAAAGTAATTGAAGCAAACCATAGATTTAGTTGCTGTGGTATCATACAAATTGCTAAACAGTCTTATTAATAAAAAAAAAACCCAGAGCCAGATATTGAGAGATCAGAGGATTAGGACAAGCCACAGCCAACCTCACCTTAACAACCCTCCAGAAAGAACTATTTCCTGTATACCCACAGCTATAAGATTTTCTGTCTCGGCCCTTTTACTTCCTCTCTCCACACAGCTACATCACTTCCTCTTTCTGCCCAGCTCTATCATTAGGAAATGATAGTCTGTCTGTACAGACTTCCAGACCTCTACACTTTACTAGTGTTCGAATTAAAGACATGTGCCGCTATGCTTGGCTCTGTTCCCAGTGTGGCCTTAACTCACAGAGATCAGGATGAATCTCTGCCTCCCAAATGCTAGGATTAAGGGTGTGTGGTACCACTGCCTCAACTCTATGTTTCATATAGTGGCTGGCTTTTTCCTCTGATCCTCAGATAAGCTTTATTAGGGTGCACAATATATTGGGGGACACAATATATCACCACATGGGGGAATAATCCTTCTGTACACTGTGAATATATGTCTTCATGAGTGTTTTAATAAACAAGGTGACTGGTCAATAGCTGATCAGGAGAAAGTTAGGTGGAAAAGCCAAACAGAATGATGGGATGAGGACAAGCAGAGTCAGAGGAGTCAGCAGTCAGATGGAGAAAGAGCCAGACATAAAAAAATGGGATAGAGGTAAAAGCCATGAGCCTCAGGGCAACTCATAGAGTAGTAGAAATGGCTTAAGTTGTAAGATCTAGTTAGTAACAAGCCTGAGCTATTGGTTGAGCATTTGTGATTTATATTAAGTCTTTGAGTGAGTTATCTGGGAAACAGCCACTGATTATTTGGGAGCAGGTGGTTGGGATAGAAGAACTCTACCTACAGTTGATATCATGGGACATCTATGGTGATATTGTATTCCCCAAAATATTGTGCACCCTAATAAACTTATCTGGCCACTAGATACAGAGGCCACAAAATGGTGGCACACACACCTTTAATCCTCGCATTCCAAAGGCAGAGATCAATCCAGATCCATCTGGATCTCTGTGAGTTCAAAGCCACACTGGAAACAGCCATGCATGGAGACTCATGCCTTTAATCCCAGGAAGTGATGACAGGAAGCATAAAGGTATATAAGGTGTGTAAACCAGGAACTAGAGCTGGTTAAGCTTTTAGGCTTTAGCAGCAGTTCAGCTGAGATTCATTCTGAATGAGGACTTAGAGGCTTCCAATCTGAGGAAACAGGATCAGCTAAGGGATTGGCAAGGTGAGGTAACTGTGGCTTGTTCTGCTTCTCTGATCTTCCAGCATTCACCCCAATACCTGGGTCCAGGTTTGTTTTTATTAATAAGACCTTCTAACAATTCATGCTACAGACATCCCACACAATGTGGTTGCTAAGCACTGCAGGAGCAGACAGAGTAGGCCAGACAAGTGTTCCACGCCACATACAATGTCTACTCAGCACCCTTGACTGCCCTTGCTTGATAGAATCTCACAAGAAAAGGAGGAAAGTATACAAGTCACATCTCCATTATCACATATTAAGGGATTTAAATTTATAAATGAATTATTTCCAAAATTCAAGCGGACTTACTCAGGCATTATTATCCAAAACTGTAAATTGTCAAAAAATACTTCATCTGTGACACACATGAAGCTATGTACATGTACAGTGGATTCTTCATGCATGATCTCACACTGAACTATGTACATTCCTGTCTATCCCTTTTTTCTTTCATAATTTACATATAATGGGTATTTCAGTTGAAACTAAGCTACTTGAAGATATTTAACACCCATGTTCATTGTTCATGTCCCAAGTGATTTGTAACTAATCCAAATCTTCTCTGGTTCTTTTTGATATATATGAATTTACTCAAAGAGCAAAGGGTGTGAGACAGTAATACAACTCATCTTGTTTAGTGGAATGTGAGCAGACATATCATGCATCAGTTTCACTGGAATTTGTCAAGACTCAAAAATAATTTATCACATTTCTTTCCTCTGCCAAGGTGAACTTGGAAGCAAATGTTAAATAGAGCTAAGATCAGTAGGAATCTGAGAAGAACCATAATAAACTGAACATACTGCCAACAAAGAAGACTCAGTGCATGTTAAATAAACTTTTGTGCTACTAAGTCATGAAATTCTTAGATTGTTCACTACAACATATTCTAGGAAATGCAGTGACAACTTACTCAATTTATTGACACTATTGCATTATCAGGAAAGTCTAGGACTGTTATCAGGTTTAAGCAACATAGCATTTCTCCAAGTCAATGATCATTAACTCTCAGTAACATTCTAATATTTTCTATTTTACTTTTTAAGTAAATTTTCTGTGCACATATATCTTTTCTGGTTCTAATAGCACTAGATTTCATGTCCTTCTTTTTCACTTTAAATATTAGATAATTTTCTTTATTTCTCAGAATGCAGTTTAAAAATGTTCTCTATATTGGATCTGTTTTATATATTTGTTACTTTTTCCTCTTAGTATTTTTAAATCAACATGAAGTAGAATATGGATTGTGTCTCTGGGTTATGATTGCTTTGTGTAATAATATACCTTCCCTCAGAATTCTGAAAGAATGTTTATTCTCAATGCCTCATATCCTCAATTATTATTCTTTGAATTTGACCATATTTTTAAGAGATCGATGTTTTGAGTGATGATTGGGCTTCTTTGTATGTGTGTGTTCTGCCTTGTGATACCCCATAGTATATTCTTGCTTCTTCACATTATAGTGCTTTAATACCTTGCCTTTATCAATCTGCTCATGGCAGATTGATGAACACAAATGTTATGCAAAATTCCAGTATTTCTAAATGTTTATTCTTTCCAAAATTATTAACTTATATAAGACTATATTATGCCTGTGTTTGTTGTTTACCGTTAGAGAAATTACTTTCTAATGCTTATATTCAAATCATATTTGTGGTACTCCTTCTCCAGTATGAACAAAACTTAGCAATGTCCTTGGTCCATTGCACTGAGTATCTCTATGACACTATATACAAATAATGACACAAAGAACCACTGCTTTCAATATCATGTCTCTGATGACTCTGTATGATAGATGGTAATAATGAGCAATAAGAATGTAGCTCTAAAATAAATAAAGGGAAAATAATGCTGAATGCCTCCAGACGTAGTTCAGAAATTAAGCAAGGAATTTGATTGGAAATAGGTAATAGCTTACTCTTATTTTGAAGAAGACATGCATGTTGTTTTGTTGTTGCCTTCATTTAATTCAATAGTAGACAGAAATATCCAGGAAAGTCTCTAAGTGACTGAGCTGTAGAAAAGATAATTGCCTATACAAAGACAGTGAAACCAAGCTACTCAGTGTCCTGTCAGCTTGCATGACAGACGGTCGTTAAAATGCATAGGTTCAGTTCATCACACACGACTGCACATGCTAGCCATTTTTTCTTCAGAACAATTGCTAAGGTTTCCAAGAGCATCACATTTCATTTCTTCTGTCTGTTTAGTATTGATTTTAGTTACAACCTTTTTGCTAGATAAAGGAAAAATGGTAGTCACACATACACAGGAAATTTACTAAACTATCACTACTATTAATGCTTCTGAATAATAATAGTGAGTTTTTTCCATGATTTAACATACTAACAATATTACTTAACAACTGCTTTAAGTGTTTCTTTGTAAGATTGTGATGAAATCCAAGGAATGTGATACATGCTATTGAAGATTGTTTATTATCTTCATGTGGGGCTCTTTGGTGTCCAACTCAGTTATATTGACAACTTCCTAAGATTACACATTATAAACAAAGCCTAGACACCCTTACAATTTAGGTCAGCACTGACTGGGTATTATCTGTCACTAAATTAGTCAAATCTACTGAAATTGAGAGTTTTTGATTGACACATATTTAGTACAGAAGAAAGGGCTGAGTAATCAGGCGGTCTTCTAATTTTTGCCTTTAATTTAAGTTCACTATTCGTGATGACCTTTAGGTAAAACATACTTTTAAAGGAAATTTCTTCTTAATGTGTTTTGCTACAAGTTTTCATTTGTGTTGAATTGTTAGAAGTAAAAAGGAAATGAATTATTTTTAGAAACATCATTTGAAAATTCACCTTATGATATTTAAATTTAGAGAAATTGTACAAATAACAGTGATAATACTATGTTGTCGTTCTTGCTGTGGTGCCAATATTTTATGAGAGAACTTGCTGTAAGTTAAGAAGGCAAAAGTTCCTTCTTGTTTCTTTCATGTTTCAAACTCTAAGTAACCATTTGGAATTTACCAACTTCGTGAACGTTCATTAAAACTTCTATAGGGTGCTAAGGAAAGCTATGTAGTTAACATTAGCTCTCTGAAATTATAACCTGTTTAACATATATTTCTTGGGAGAATAATCCATTACTATATTAATGTTAACCATCTTCATATTGTCTAAAATACAATGTAATGATATAAAGGAAAATGCTTAAAATTATATTAATTATCTTCCATTTAAAGATATAATGTTCTAGAACTGAGTATTAGTCAATGATTTCTAGAGAAACCAAACCAAAAATCAAAGTTTTGTGGGAGAGGTAGAGTTCACAGGAAGAAGGTGAGGGGAGACAGTGGGAGGAATAAGAATTTGATCATGTGGATATGGAGGTCAACGTGGTCATCATCAACAGAGTCGATGCTTAAGTTTAAGGGTCAGAATTTTTCTGTAGAAACAAGAGTAATTCTAATTATCATAGGTAGGGATATCATTTTTCATACAGCACAGGTAACATTCCTTGTTTTATTTAGATTTTCATTTTACTAAAAAAGTCCAAATCTCATTTTGGAGGGAAAATTTTTTAGGTAACATATTATTTACTTGTAAGATATTATTCAAAACATCCTCAATATAACACTTCAGATAATTATTGACAAAATATATGACCAGGTTCTAACTAAATTGACAATAATATTGAGAAAGAGAATCAAACATTTTTATTATTAATTTGTCTACTATTTGAAGTATAATTGTATTGCACTGTGTATCCAATAAATTCAATAATATTTGATCCTTGCATTATTACTTCAAAATTACAGTAAAATGTTAATGTTAGTTGCATAATACACATTGGATTCCATCTAAGAAATAAACAAGGATTTTTCATTTACATTTCCATGTAATATAGCATACAAGAGTTTGTCTTTGTATAATAGGAAGGATGAGAAGCATTCAGGAAAGATTAAAAATAGTCTCTAAAAATCTTTGGAGGAATTCATGAATAAATATGTACAAATACTACATTGCAAAACCAATAACATAGACAGTATTTCAGTATAAGATAAAAGGGAAAAGCTGATTGCTCAAGTTCAATTTCTTTTGATGCTTGCACACAGTGGCTTTGAAGTAGTAACTTTGTCAATACAGCTAGAGTAGGAACTGACGTCTATTCCTGAACTTCGAGTAACAAATAACCAAATTTATTTTATTGTATTAACTAGCATTATCTTTAGTATAAAAGCATGATCCATGTAGATGTCATGTTAAAGAACCTGCAATTGTATCTACAGGTAGCAGACGAGAAGACAAGAGTATTGTTCAAAAGTCATTAACTTAGAGAATCCTTGGGGAGTGAGCAAAGTACGTGGAGAAGGAGGACAGATAAGAACAGAGTGTGTCTGAAAATGCCATAACAACCTTTGCTTTTTTTTTTTTGGAGGGCATAGTGGCACAATTACTGTGGAAATCGAAATGCTAATAATAGATCCATCACATGATCCACCTATTCTACTCATGGGCACATAAAAAAAGGCCATGAATTTGAAAGTGAGCAAGCAAATGTAGTACATGGGTGGGTTTGAAAGGAAGAAATTATGTAATTTAATTTTAATCTCAAAAAATACAACTGTTAGAAATAACCCTTGATAACTTCCCAAGCGCTCTGTGTGCCTATTTTGTCTCAATTACAATACAAAGCTCATCATATTATAGTTTCCTATGAAAAGGGCTATTTTTCAAAATCTTTAAAAGAATTTGTCTTAGAGAGCATAGATTTTTTTTGTTTTGTTTGTTTTAACTAAACTCAAACTTTTGCCCATAAAAACATTTGATATTGCTTTAAAATATCTTAGGAGAGATTAAAACATGTCCTTATATATTTATAATAAATGTTAAAATTTATTTCTACTTAAAACTGATTTACAAATGTTCTAAAAAATTATTCAACTGTAAATGATGGAAAACTTAAAAGTAATCTGAATGTATTTATAGGAATAAAAGCACTAATTCCCACTCTGACCAATATCTAAGTTTCTGTCATGTTTTATGTAAGGGACACTCAAATGAAAAGCAGGGTACTTTATATTTGAAATAATTAATCATGATATATTAAGAGAAAATGGCACCATAAATACAAAGAATTCTTTCATTTCTATCTAAATTATGTTTATGTTTGATACAATAATTATTATGTAAATTTAAAAGATCATTACACTAACATGTATATACATATTGAATATAGCAATAGTGAGTGGGGGTTATCTAGGTACTACCTTTTTTTACAAGGAGCTGGCATTGCTATATTTGGCACACTCATAAAACCATTGCAAATATTTAATATTTAATATCTCATTTTTCTCTTGGTTAACTTCTTGGAAATTAAAAAAATATGCTTTGGTTGAGTTCCATAAGAGTCCACTAATGCACATGGTTATTATAGAAATCTCTTTGAGATGCAGTAATCTTTCTTGCAGAAATTAACTTGAGACATTCCCATTCCACTCAGTGTCCTTTTAGGATCTCTAGCACAATTTCTCTATATCTGCCTGATGGTGATACTAAATTTCTATGTGGCTGAGAAACTATGTACAGTCACAAAAAAAATTTAAGGACGAACAGAACTCATAACATTGATATGTGCAGCTGAAGTTATTCTGTGTCCACCTGGCTCCTGAGTCCTTGTACAGTGGCTCAGACCCAAGTAAACACACACAGCTTAATATTATTTAAAACTGCCTGACCGTCAGCTCAGGCCTACCACTGACTAGCTCTTACACTTTAACTCAGCTCATTTCTGTTAATCTAGATGTTGCCACATGTTCCATGGCTTTACCTGTGTGCCTGTTACATGCTGCTCCCTGGATAGCGGGCTGACGTCTCCTGACTCAGCCTTCCTCTTCCCACAATTCTCTTCTCTGTTTGTCCTGCCTATACTTCCTGCCTGGCTACTGGCCAATCAGCATTTTATTTATACAGAGCAATATCCACAGCAGGTATTGATGGGTTTGATATTAATTACACATTATAGTAGCTTAAATAAAGTATAGCAACTTTGATTTCCATGATAACACTTGCTTTCAAATTATAGTCTGTAAAAGGCAGTGTTCTTCCCTTAACTCACTAGCCTAACTCTTGTCCTAGGATTCCTTCTTTCTTTCTTCATAGTCTATTCATGTAAAGTCTGTGTCTAATAGTTTTACGTCTCCTCCCGGCAGCTGATGGGATTTTGGCTTAATTTGCACTATGTTTTTTCCCACAAACTTTAATAAAATAGACTTCAAGATTCAAAGCAGAAGTATAGCAGTCAAAGTACTAGTCAGTATGAGGCCACAAAATATGACAAATTTCAGAATCCTCACAGGTCCTTTTAATCTGATATATGCTATTTTGATGTCCTTGTGAACTGTCTGAGCATTAATACCAAACTTAAATACCATTAAGTGCTTATAGTCATTGCCATAGAATGATGTTTACTCACTGTTTCCAATAAACACTGAATGTTTCAAATAGAGTCTAAGCAGTGTTGATGCAGCAGAGAAGAATGGTAGATGTGGGCATTTCCACAATCTTCTACTCTATATAATTTATCAGATATATAAAGAAACAAAAATCAACACAAGTACTGAAACCACTCATATTCAATAATCCATTGAGATAAGTTATGGGGAAGATCACATTCAAATACTATACAGACAGTGGATCTCCTACAGATTTACTTTATCTTCTCTGACATGTTTCAAACAAACCTTTAAAATACGTTATTGAAATAGTCTTGTGTGTTGATTGAATATAGCATACACTAATATACTTATCTTTATGTGTTCTGTTTTAAATATAATGTAGGACTAACTGAAATTGTTCTTGGTCTGTCTAAATAGAAAAAGGAAAACTAAATTAAAAATAAAACAAATACAAAACTGAATATTACTTCACTTGATGTCAATACATATGGTCATTTGAATGGTTATCAGTGACAAAATGCAAAGGTACTACTTACAAGTTTCCCTTGTCATTCAAGAAAAAATTTGCTAATAATCTAAGTGTAAATATCCATATAATTTTATTTTTGCTTCAACCTAAATTATCTTTACTATCAAGTTTATATCTATTAATAATCTTACAATTATTTCAATAATTTTATGTTTTGTGCCTTGAAAGAGAATTTGTAGAGGATCAAGGACAGTAGTGTGGTAGCTAGCAATGTTAGAGTTTTAGCCTTAGTTCACTTTTCAAATTAACTGATTAGAATTTAGAATCTTCAGAAGAAAAAAACAATGAAATTACTTTGAAATCAGACATTCTGATGAAAGGCAAATCTATTTAAGAATTTCCTTGTTAAAAATAACCATCTTAATAAATCTAAAGCTGTGATTCTCCATATACTCAAAATGTCCTCATTCAAGATGATTCTTCCTTGTCTTTTATGTTTTACATTAAAGGGTTGGATTTTGTCCTATTGGTGGTTCATGTTTCACATATTTTACCTAAAGAAACAACCAGGGTCATTGACTTAGGATCATAAAATCATAAATACATTTCAAATAACAAAGTGTTCCAACATTGAATATATTGTTACCATATACAATGTTGTATATATCATATACTTTATGCTAAGTATACACTGTATACTTGATACTAAGTTCAAACACCCAGAACTTACATTCATTGAATTGTTTTCTCCTAAATTAATATCAATAGTCTAAGCTGTTGGGTTTCTTTGTATTGTAAGCACATGTTAATTATGCATAAAGATAGAAGGGTACAGTTAGGGCAGATAACATGAAAGGTAATGATAAAGTGGCATATGCCCAAATTATACAGTATTATTGCATCCACAGACTATGGCAGAAACCAATGATCTGCTTGTTTTCTTAAGGAGTAGTTCACACAAAGTCAATGATACCTGTCATTAGTTGCTCAGACAAACAGCAGAAGAATCTGTGGTACTGAATACAGTGATTGTTTAGTATGCACAGATAAGGCTGTGCTTTAGGAACTCCCATAAATAGTGGCAACAGGATGAACTTTGATTGAGATATTTTTTTGTCAGGCTGATAGGAACGCTATTAACTGTAATTTCATCATAAAATAACAATAAAATCTTTATTTAATAATCACTGAGGACTGGTGGGCTCTGAATGACAGAGATAAAACATAAGTGAAAAGAGCAGCTAGCTCATTGCTTCATTGAGACACATTCCTTCCACGGGGGTCTGTCACAGCTTTCGTTAATTGACTGCTTCCTCTAAGCTTAGACATCTTTGTTGGCAGAAAGCTACCTTTCTCAAGAGTTCCCAATACAACTGGATGCTCATACTGAGTGAAAACTCTATTGAAATCCTAAACCAGAAGTAAAGGAAGTGGTACAGAATATGTTTTCTTTTTTTTTCTTGGAAAACCATTCTAAAGGGGAAAGTAAATATTATGAAACAATTATAAATAAAAATTTAAGAGTTGTCAGTTAAATTTTATCTATGAGGCAAAAAAGTACTGTCTAAATATACTGATGTAGAATTAACTATAATAAAAGGAATTATAAGGATTCAATAGCATTTAATATTTAATGAACTTCTACTCATTATTATATTTAAAAATGAACACAATATGGATTGTAAACATTAAATGTACAATGTTAATGTATATTACCTTATATTTTATTGCTTAAAATACTTCCTGTTCTTTTTTATCTGTAAATATCTTTTAAAGGATCATGGTATAAACATGATTGTGTACTTACATCAACAATAAATATAATAGTCATATTTTGTATATTAAAATAAATATTTCAATTTGCTTTTATTAGTGGTAGAGTGAGTCTATGCAGATGATTTTTAAACACTGAATATATCTAACAAAATGAGACTTATTAAATGTTTACAGTTCTTTTTCAGATCTTATATAAAGCTGAAAAAACTGTGCTAAGAATTTGTACATATTTGAGCAACATTTTCTTTTATCATGCTATTTCATTTTACATTAGCAGACTATAAAAATAAAAGTAAATATGGTTGTGATATTCAAAATATGTAAAGCTTATTCTAAGAAAATGAAAATTAATGACAAAACCAGATCATCGTAGGCATTTGAAACAATCATTGTAGTTAAAATTATTTGTAAGACAGACATAAATATCTTAGTATGATAGTTAACTTAAAATAAATTAATCCAACATATTTGTCTATGATATTAAAACATTTAGTAAATTTTAATTATACCTCTTAAAAATAGAATTTTAAAAAGAAAGTAATGAATTTACTGAAAAAAAATCTTTATCTCAATGATATCATCCTGAAAAAATTTTACAAATCAAAGTTAGTTAAGCAAAATAGTAAAATTGTGTATTTTACTCTCACTTTGAGTTAAATGCATTCATGCACATTGAGCTAAGGCTCCATTTATTTTCTCTGCATTATTTTATTTCTTATTCTGTCCATTTTCTGTACTCTTCTCTTGATATCTGATTTAGCTCAGACTTATAAAACAAACTTCCATAGATTGATGGGCAAAAACTGCAGACATGTATATCTCAAGGCTCTGAACCCCAAAAATCTAACAGAAATGTCCAACAATACTGAACTTTGAAAATGACACTCTTTGGCACAAGAGACTAAGCATTGTAAAGTCATCTAACAGTATAAATGGAAGAAATACACATACGATGCATTCTTATATATGGACTAATTTTCCTGACAAGGGATCTAGTTTTATGACTTAAAAATACATGAAATAATCCTTTTTCTTGACATTGTCCTTATATTTCATTGTATGAATTAATGAGGACACATTCATTACACACAATTTCCTTTAAACTCATTTGTATGTAAATTGTGTTGGACACAATATGCTACAGTAATGACCTGCCATTCAAGATGTGCCAACTTGTGCAACAGTTGCAAGAGTGTTTATGGAGGTAACCTGCTGCTCTATTAATTGGCCTTGAGGCCTGATCCACAGGAGGAAATTCACAGTTGGCACTATAACCATGTTTCAATCCATCACAGAGAAGGCATGGGCCCTACAGGAGAACATATTGACATCCTTTTACTTAATGGTCAAGTCTTCAAATTCCCTTCTAAATATTTATGTTTGTCTTAGTTAGGGTTTTATTGCTCTGAAGAGACACTATGACCACAGCAACCCTTACAAAGGAAAGCATTTAGTTGGAGCTGGATCAAGCTCCTCCCCCTGCATCAAGGCCAGGCAAGGAAACCAAGTACAGGTAATAGTTTCCTAAAAGCCGCTCAAGTGCCAGGGACAGGTCCTGATCTCACTACTAGGATCCCCAAGAACAAATCAAGCTAAAAAAACTGTCATACACATGCAAAATGCCTCATTCAGTCCCATGCAGGATTCCTAGCTGTTGTTGCAGAGTCTGTGAGCTCCCATGAGCACAGGCCAGCTGTCACTGTGTGTTCCGCTGTCATGACCTCGACTCTGCTGGCTCACACAATTCCTCCTCCCTTTCTTCATCAAGAAGCCAAGCAGGAAAAATATCTTCAATGATAAACACATCTCTGTTCTTAAGCCAGGAGGTGGTATGACTAAAATGCTATAGCTTTCCTTTTAAGAGATTTAAAATACAGGTGTACACATATATTTAACATGAGAGATTTAATTTTTAGAAAAATAGAATAAGACCATGAATGTTGTCAAAAGCTATCTAGACTAAATGTAATGACCTAAATTATCTGGAGGGTGGAGTGAAGTGCTTTATTACAATCAGCTTCAGAGTAAAAATAAATACTAAACCCTAATTATGACTGTCATTCCCAAACTGGGATAATGACTATGTGTTGCTCAGCCATGGCTCTTCTCACTCCCGTTTTTCCTTCCCATGTGATCTCTTAATGCAGTTGCTGGTGAGATCAGCTGTTACATGGAATTTCACATATATTTTACTTAGGAGATTTCTAGACTGCAACTCATGGGAATTGTGTCTTGATGGATAAATTAGAACCTCAGAACTTTTAAATAAAAAAAGAATTTTCCCATTAGATTTCAATAAGCAAAAGTATTGAACACAATGTTCTAAATTAGCAATTTAGTGTAAGATAATTATATGAGAAGTGAAGTGATTAAATTAAAATGAATTTCAATTGCAATAGATACTATAGAATCATCAAACAATCCCAAAGCAATCTAACTCAACTCAATCACAGAAGAAGTAAACATGTTGAACTTGTAAGCATATACATTTGAGATAATTCATGGAAATACATTTATTTGATTCTCAATCATCTAAAAATAACTTTGGTCTAGAAAGCATTATTATATATAGTATGACACTTGACTTGACTATTATATATAGTATGACAGAGATTACTTTAGTGTTTCCCAAATACATTTAAACCTAAATCATTTATATTGAAAATATATTATATTCCTTGAGGGAATAAAACAAGTTTATTTCTCAATAAGCAACATAGTAGGTATTTTTAGTGTAAACAATATTCTTCGGTTTCTGATTTCCTGAAAAAATATTAAACTATGGAGTTTTAGAAGGCAATAAATTAATAACTAAAATAAATAAATTAATATGAACTAAAGTATCATCATTATCACATTTCTGTAAAGCTTTATAAACAAATGCAAATAAGCAACACTATTTTATATTGAGAAATGATTTCACTGATAATCTTTATTAAATTTTTATTTATTATTTTGCACAATGTTAGAGTGAAAGGAAATAATACATGTTGCAGGAAAATTGTCTGAATAGCCAATCCACTTTACTAATGACTCCAACCTTGAATCAAAGGAGAGAGTCAGAGATTGGTTGACCTGGATTAGCCATAAAGTTATTGGAGGATTAAGAGGTGATTAGAGGGGACAAAAAGTAAGGAAGAGGAGTTCTGAAATTTTCTGATGGTACAGCTTCCTGAAGCTATGGATAACATGTAAGCCAACTGCTCTGATTTCCTTGGATTTTTCAGGTCTTTGTCTCAATTTCTGACTTCCAAGTTTTTATTATACTAGAACAAATTAGGTAATTGGAATGTGGCAGCAATATCTGGCACCCAATGTGGAGTTTAAATATCCAAATATAGGGCCTGAGAAAACTAAGAAAACTTTATGACAAGGAGCCAGATGTATCTTCCTAGTCCTGCAGTCTCTCAGGTGGACAGGTGATTGGAGGTATACAGAGGAAAGGCTGACAGCTATTTAAGATCTGTCTCACGTAGTTAGAGAATGCTTCAGGTGCTCAGTAAACACAGATCCAGATTTGGGGAAAAAATGAAACAAATTACAGTGTGTTTAAAAACTATACATAGGCTTAAAAAGGGAAAGAAAATGAGGATAATTAATAAAAATAGTTCATAAATAATAAGATAAAGTCTTTAAAGAGAGCAAAAAATAGCATAAAATGGAAAAACCACCTAAAGATGAAAAATGCATGGAGAGTCTGGATCCTATATATTGCTTTGTTGAATTTGAATTTTTTGAATGCTGATGAGTGAACAGCAGCTACTGATAGACATTGGATTGTGGAAGGGACTCCTGAATTAAACCAGCCAATATACTTTAGGAATGTCTTGGCTTCAGAACAGAAGATGGAAAATGTGTTGCATTGGGGGAGAGGTTTTGCTTTTCTTTCCAGCAAAAATGAAAAGTTATGTATTCCTTAAAAATTACTAAAGATCAGAGAGACCCCTGAAAATTTTAACTACAGACACAAAGAAATAAACTTAGAAAACTACAAGACAGGTTATGTATATGTTATATGTTCAAACATAAAACAAAAAAATCATCTTTGGCTACCTTGTGTACAACACAAAGTGTTAATGCAGACATGTATATTACCTTTGAAAGTGCATGTGTTTTTAGAATAAGGGGGCCAGAGACAAATAAAAACGGGTAGCCCAGGGAATCCAGCCTCCAAGAATGCCTGTGCTGCAGTTTCTCAGAGTTCTGAATCCAGAACAACTTCAAGGCTGATGATTAAGATGGTCCAGCCTCACAGACTCTTCTATCCAGGACTGCTGATAAGCCTTGTGCTCTCCTATTGCACAGAGACTGGACAAAAAAATGTTCCAGTTAGCACTCCTAGGATTTGACCATTATCCTAATTTTCTCAGTTAACCGGTGATATCATCATTCTAAGACAACAGGAAGCAGTCTAGAGAACACAGTGTCCACATTGTCAAGAGGTGTAGTGGGTAGGTTATTGAGTAGATTGTGTATGTTTGTCATCATTTGGGGGGGGTGGTTACAAGTTGCTATTTGTTATGGTCAGGAAAAAAGCTGAACAAAGGAGGTTAGAGTCAGGAATCTCTTTCTGAAGGGAAAAATAAGGATATAGTATACAAACAATGTGATACAAGGGTCAACTGTTGAGTCTACTTTTAAACAACCATTAGTCTCAAACATTTTACACTGGTATAGAATTTTTTATATTGATACAAATTTAAGGTTATTTTTGTTATCCTGTGTGTATGTTTCTATTCTGGTTTAAGGTATTGTGCACATGCAGCTCATTTAAAAATATAGAGTTGCCAGGCAGTGGTGGTGCATGCCTTTAATCCCAGCACTGGGAGGCAGAGCCAGGTGGATCTCTGTGAGTTCAAGGCCAGCCTGGGCTACCAAGTGAGTTCCAGGAAAGGTGCAAAGCTACACAGAGAAACCTTGTCTTGAAAACAAAACAAAAAAAATGTAGAGTTTTAGTCCTTAAATGTTATTTCATATAATAAAGAAAGAAAGGTTAGCAGTTGATCATCCATAACAATCAAACTTATAGTCATGTTAGGTATGTTTTCAAAGACATACAAAGATATATTTTAGATAGATAAGTGATCTTCAAACACTTCAAAGACATAAGCAATGTGGGTTTTAAAATGATTTAATAACATAAGGCTTTTCATAACTTCTCCTGGAAGTACCAATTTACTTCAAAAAAAGATGATAGGCATAAAAAATCCTCCAGATTGAGTTTACTTTCTTTGTGGCAAAAGCTAGCCATTTGGGAAAGAAACTACCCTTGCCTCCACTGCTGATAGTACACTGTCTAAGCTGTTCAAGTAGGACACCAAAGAAAATGACTGCCGAAATTTGTCAAGACAGGTTAGGACAGTCCTTCAAAATTCCTGCTTCACAGAAAAGGCTTTCAGATATTATAAGCCTGTAGGCTGAAGATGGATGCCTCAGTATTAGAGAGGAAGCTCAGGTGACTGTTTGGGCATTCATTTCTCATAGTTTTAGAAGTTGTTTGCTCTGCATTTCCTGTTTACTCAAATATTATATCCTTCTCCAGGCTTTGAAGGGGTTGAAAACTAGACAGTTATAGTTACTCTTTCCCTTAGTCATAATAGAAAGTAAATTAGGTACAAAGCTTTGGACTCATCAAGAGAGGATAGATAATGGAGTATTTCTCTGAATTTGCCAAATACAAAAGGAATGGATATTGTAAATATAATTCTTACCAGATTATTGTTCTTATTGTTTATAGTTTTATTATGTTGGCATTAAAACTTTTCCTTTTTATTTAGATGAAAAGGGGGAAACATTGCAGAACATTTCATTATACTGTGTGAAGATGTGTCTGTGATTGATTTACGAAAGAGCTGAATGGCCAATAGCTAAGCAGGAAGAAGTTAGGTGGGACTTTTGGGGACAGAGAGGTCTCAGTGAAGAAGAAAGGCAGAGTCAGCAGTCAGAAGGAGAGGAAACAGAATGGGAGGTACAGAGTAAAGGTAAATGAGCCACATAAAGAATGTAGATTTAAAATATGGGTTAATTTAATTTACAAAAGGTAGTTAGGAACTAGCCTAAACTATGGTTGAGCTTTTGTAATTAATGATAAGTCTCTGTTTTGTTTCTTGTGAGCTGGAGGCCCAAAGAAAATCCTTCTACAAATACACTTTTATTTTAGCAAGCAAATTCAAAAATACCTGCTTTCTTATTATCAGCAAGAAAGCACAGCACTTATGATACAAAGCTTGGGGAAAAAATAAATAATACATTAGAAATACACAAGAAAAGGTACCCATTAAACACAATGTATTCATGTAACTTAACAGGAAACAAACAATCTCCAGAGAGGGTTTAGGGCAAGCTAGTAGTATACAAGTCAATTAATTTCAATGAAAGCATTAAGAGAGTTCCTCAAAAGTAAATAGCATTTCTGTGATTTCTGTGCTGATAATTGCTTTAATTTGCTAATGTCGTATTAATGAAGGGGAACTAATATCCCTAAAGAAAATCATAAACACTGTGTTAGTTTATCTAATCAAATTAAAAGCCTTTCTTCCTCCCCCCCAAAAAAAAGACAGATGAAGATCGTGGAGACATATTAATTCCCATTCTAGTAAATCTACTTCTGAAGCATTTGATGATATTACACTTGACCATATTAGCCACTAATAGAAATGTTTTAGTTGGTGCAAATTTAACTTGAGAAAAAATAATTAGAGCTCTCCAAGAAAACTTTCTGACACATGCATCCCTGTGTGAAATAGGTACATCCAAATAAAATCAAGTCTCCTATTCAAATAATATAAAATAAACGCTTATATTTAATTTGCTCTATAAACCTGATATATATGGCTTTGTAAAATCTGAATTGTAGAAAATGTTAAATTGTCTATAATTTTAATATTGTATAGCAGATTTTTAATGAACTAGAATTTGTTGCTTTTTAATGAATACTAGAGATAGTAAAATGTGTAGAATCTGTAAAAACAGTAAAGTAACATTATTACCCTTTCTTTATTATCCGTCTCTTAAAGAAACTTGACATTATCTAGAAATTTATCACTTCCATAGGATTATGTAGAATAATAAAATCTTCAGTTTAGTTTAATATTAAAATTATCAGTTAAATAAAAACAATACTGGAGATTTTTTTCAAGCTGTTAAGTTAAAAACTTTATCAGATACCCAAAAATGTAAAGAAAAGAAGTATTTCCATTACACACAGGACACAATATGTAGGCAAATGTAGGCAAAGTGTGCTTCTCTAGAAGCTATCAGAATGTCTACAAAGAGCCATCTTTTAAATGACCTAATTTACAAAACCATCTATATAAGAGAAGCCTGGATATTTATTCCATAATAGTTTGGATTATTTCTCCTAGGACTTCACCACTGTGAAAAGTTATATATGAAAATCCTTTTCATGAGAAATCAGGTTTCCCATAGAAACAAGAGGCATAGTCTCCAAAAAATGTATTGGTTTCTCAAAAATCAATGGCTTTTGCCAACCAGGTATCAGAAGACATGAATGATGAGTCTGAGGTGAAAATATGTTTGTAATATTTCTTCCTGAGGTGTTGTCACCTCCCATGTGCAAAACATGCTCTAAATGGTGAGTCTTCTGTCCAGTAGACATGTCAACACAAAGATCTCAAGGATAATAGCAAACAGTGTGGATACTCAGCTTCAGGAAATTCCATTCCTTTAGACATGAGAACTAGCTCCCCCAGACATCTAGTACTTTAGGAGAAAGCATGATATCAAGTTGTTCATGTCTATAAAATTCTTCCAAATTGTAAGATTGCTTGTGATTGTTAATTTAAAAATATATAACCTTTATTTTAGAAAGAGTTGAAATGTACAAATAAAGAAGGAGATTCCATATACCAAATACCCATTTTTGTCATCTCATGACACATATATGAGTATGGTAGGTGATAAGTATTTTCCTTAGGTAATTAATTTTAGAAATTAGAGGTTATTTATTTAGACTATAGCTATTGACGTTATGCTCTTATTTTTATGGTAAATACAACTTTCTACAAATTTTATTCTAAATGATTATCATATTATATTCTACTAATTTGTTATGTTTTTATTTCATTCAAATATTTAAAAAATTTCTCTTGACATCTTTGATGCATATCAGACTTAAAATTATCTTAGTAAGTCTGCAAGTATTTATGGACTTTTCTTTGTTCTGCAGTTATATTTTAATTCCATCTAGAAATATATTCTGTAGAACTCCTATCCTAATAAAATTTTAATATATGTTCTATGACCCAGAATGTGGAGCGTTGTAGTGAATGTTCCTTAAGAGAGCTTCAAAAGAATGTGTGTTTATCTGGTTTCACAAGGATTACCCTAAAATTTTCACTTGCACCACTTTGATTGATAGAGTTATTCAAATCAGATATACTTCTTGATTTTCTGCCTCATTGATTTATTATTTACTGAAGGAATTATTGAGGCATCCAACATAAGACATTTGCATATTTCCTCTTTCAACCTACTCTAGGATTTTTGCTTTGAGTATATGAGAACCTTTATTGAGTCAGTGGGAAGAAAATGTCTCTTGAAAATTTCAAAAACAACAGTTTCATGATAAAAAATACTCCCTATTTAAAACTGGAGGGGGGTGAGAAATTTTATTGACTATACAAAATTTCAATAAAGTGTTTATCATTAAGATAATGTGTTATAATGTGTTGTTCCAAAATGATCAATACATAGAATATAGTTACAGTGAATGCAATAGAAACTGACTTTATAGGTTTGAGTTAGCATAATAATTACAGAAAACATTTCAAAAATCAGTATAGATGATAAAAGATACAGAATGTTCAGTTCAACACTGAGAAAAGTTAAATCACCAGTGTCATTGTCCTCTTCTCAGCAATATATACTTAATATTTTTCATGAGATTGTGTGGTTTCCTGACTGTCATTTCCATATTGATTGATAGCTACCCATAAAATGCAAATACAATTATTTTAAAGTATGAACACACTTTAATCAGAATGATTATCATCAAGAAAACCAACAACAGCTGGGTGGTGGTGGCACATGCCTTTAATCCCAACACTCAGGAGGCAGAGCCAGGTGAATCTCTCTGAGTTTGAAACTGGCCTGGGCTACAGAGTGAGTTCTAAGAAAGGCGCAAAGCTACACAGAGAAATCTCTCTCCAAAAATCAAAACAGAAAAAAAAGAAAGAAAACCAACAGCAAGTGCTGATGAAAATGGAGGAAAAGTTTAATAAATTTTCACTGCCAAATGATAAGACAGTTTCTAATACATAGATATAGGTATAGGTATAGGTATAGATATAGATACAGATACATAGATAAATAGCTAGAGATACATAGATGTGCATGTTAAAACTGAATGAAACAGAGGCCATGTCACTGAAAGATAGCAAGGTTGAGTATATGGGAAGGCTTAGAAGAAAGTAAAGAAATGAAGAAAATTAGTAATTCTATTTTAATATCAAAATTTAAAAAAATAAAAATAGAATCACCATAGACTCAAAAAATTCACACCCTCATAAAGAGACATTTATACATGCATATGTATTGATCTTTATTCAGAAAATCAGTGATTTGGAAGTACCTTGATGTCAATCAATAGGAGAATGTAATATTATAATATGGTACATATCCATAGGATTTTAATCATTGATAAAAAATAATGAGATATTGTTGATTTGGATGCTCTCTCTCTCTCTGTCTTTTGGTTAGTTTGGATAAGGGTCTGTCTATCTTGTTGATTTTCTCAAAGAACCAACTCTTTGTTTCATTAATTTTTTGTATTGTTCTCTTTATTTCTATTTTATTGATTTCAGCTCTCACTTTGATAATTTCCTGGCGTCTATTTTTCCTGGGAGACTTTGCTGCTTCTTGTTCTAGAGCTTTCAGGTGTGATGTTAAGTCACTAGTGTGAGATTTCTCCAACTTCTTTATGTGGGCATTTAGTGCTATGAATTTCCCTCTTAGCACTGCTTTCATAGTGTCCCATAGGTTTGGGTATGTGGTGTCTTCATTTTTGTTGATCTCTAGGAAGTCTTTAATTTTTTTCTTTATTTCTTCCTTAACCCATTGGTTATTCAGTTGAGTATTATTCAGTTTCCATGAGATTGTAGGTTTTCTGTAGTTTTTGTTGTTGTTGAAATCTAACTTTAGACCATGGTGGTCTGATAGAACACAGGAGGTTATTCCAATTGTTTTGTATCTGTTGAGATTTGTTTTGTGGCCAAGTATGTGGTCGATTTTAGAGAAGGTTCCATGGGTAGGATGGAATATTCTATAGATATCGATTAAGTCCATTTGAGTCATGACATCAATTAAGTCCTTTATTTCTCTGTTAAGTTTCGATTTGGGAGATCTGTCCAGTGGTGAAAGTGGGGTGTTGAGGTCTCCCACTATTAATGTGTGGGGTTTTATATGTGGTTTAAGCTTTAGTAATGTTTCTTTTACATATGTGGGTGCCCTTGTGTTTGGGGCATAAATGTTCAGAATTGAAACTTCATCTTGGTGGATCTTTCCTGTGATGAGTATGTAATGCCCTTCTTGATCTCTTTTGATTGATTTTAGTTTGAAGTCTATTTTGCTTGATATCAGGATGCCTACACCCACTTGTTTCTTAAGACCGTTCGATTGTAAAGTCTTTTCCCAGCCTGGACATGAGTGGGGGTAATGAAGGGCGAGAGTCGAGGGAAAGAGAGCTTGGGGGAGCGGGAGATCCCAGCTAAATCAACAACAGAGAGGGAGACAAGGAATAGGAGACCATGGTAAATGAAGACCACGTGAGAATAGGAAGAAGCAAAGTGCTAGAGAGGCCCACAGAAGTCCACAAAGATACCCCCACAACAGACTGCTGGCAATGGTCGAGATACAGCCCGAACTGACCTACTCTGGTGATGGGATGACCAAACACCCTAATTGTCGTGCTAGAACCCTCATCCAACTACTGAGGGATCTGGATGCAGAGATCCATGGCTAGGCCCCAGGTGGCTCTCTGGGAGTCCAATTAGTGAGAATGAGGAGGGTTTATAGGAGTGAGAATTGTTGAGACCAAGGTTGGATAAAGCACAGGGACAAATAGCCAAACGAATGGAAACACATGAACTATAAACCAATGGCTGAGGGGTCTCCAATTGGATCAAGCCCTCTGAATGGGTGAGACAGTTGATTGGCTTGACCTGTTTGGGAGGCATCCAGGCAGTGGGACCGGGTCCTGTGCTCATTGCATGAGTTGACTGTTTGAAACCTGGGGCCTATGCAGGGTCGCTTGGCTCAGCCTGGGAGGATGGGACTGGACCTGCCTGGACTCAATCTACCAGGTTAATCTCAGTCTGCAGGGAAGGCTTTGCCCTGGAGGAGGTGGGAATGGAGGTGGACTGGGAGGAAGGTGGGGGGGCGGGAGGGGGGAGAACAAGGGAATCCGTGGCTGATATGTAGAACTGAATTGTATTGAAAAAAAAAGAGATAAAATTTTCAAAAAAGTGAATGACTCTGAAACATATCATATTAAATGAAGTGATACAAACTCAGTAAATCTCATATTATTTTTCTAGTTTGTAATATACATATGAATGTGTTTAAATTAGCACAAATAAATATAGATAAAGTCTTAGAAACTATAAAGGTGAACAAAGGAAGATAACAAAAAAAGAAAAAAGAAAGACGATTAAACTGCCTGAAATGGTGTCATCATGATATCTACTTTTTAAAGATTGAAATTTCTTATATTTTAATATATATAATATGTTTTGACCAAATCAAATCCCATTCCCTCCCCTCATACTCCTCCCTTATCACTCTACTTTTTCTGCACAACTTCATGTGCTCTTTTATTTTGATTGAGTCCAAATAATGTTGCCTGTCTTTACAGGGTATGGGACTATCCACTGCATCATTTATATTCTTCGAAGAGTGGCTTCTCTGAGAAAATACTGATTCCACCTACCCAGACAGCTATTAGTTGCCAATATCTCTTCAATTAAGAGTAAGATTCCATAAGTACCCCCCTATGCATGCTGGGATTCTCGCTGTCCTTACCTAGTAGATGTCTTGTATATGTGTAGTGACAACCACTGTGAAATCATGTGTACAATGATCCTATCAAATCCCTCAATTGCTGTTTTGCTCTAGTCATCCACTTCCGTTGACTCTTATAATCCTTCTGTTCTTCTGCCCTGGTGTCTGATCTAAGGGGTAAGGAGTGTGTCTGGGATGCTTCACTTAGAACACCATAGTCTCCTAGTCTTTGTACCTCAGACAGTTGGGGATTTCTATAGTAATCATAATCTATGGCAAAAAAGGAGATTCTGTGATGAGCATTGAGAAATGTACTAATCAATGGTTACCAAGATAATAACTTGGGGGACTTTATTACTATGTTCACTTAGAACCATGAGAGTAGTTAATCTCCTGGTCCTATGAGATAATGGTCACAGATTTTAAACCCCAAAATACCATCTTGCAGCATATAATAAGCTCTGTTGCTAGAGTTTTCCTGCCTGGCCCACAGTCAGGACAAATCTCTCTCACCCGCCAGTCCCGCAGCCGCTCAGACCCGACCAAGTAAACATAGAGACTTATATTGCTTACAAACTGTATGGCCGTGGCAGGCTTCTTGCTAATTGTTTTTACAGCTTAAATTAATCCATTTTTATTAATCTATATCTTGCCACATGGCTCATGGCTTACCGGGATCTTTCCATGCGGCTTGTCATGGCGGTGGCTGGCAGTCTCTCTGACTCAGCCTTCCATTTCCCAGAATTCTTCTCCGTGTCCCGCCTATACTTCCTGCCTAGCCAATGGCCAATCAGTGATTTATTTATTGACCAATCAGCAACACATTTGACGTACAGACCATCCCACAGCACTTCCCCTTTTCTTTTCTTAAAAAGGAAGGTTTTAACCTTTACATATCTCCAAAGTCAGCTTGGTATATTTGGGAATTTGGGCGTAGTTTTTCTTATTACTTCCTGCTGGAGGGGGGGCGCTGTGTCTTATGGGGAAATAAAAGAAATTTTAGAATTATGGAATAGTCCATGAGGGTATGTCATCTGAGCCAGTTGCCTTGAAACCATTCTGGATGTTGGATCATCAGGGCCATGGTGTCATCGGAGATCTTTCAGGGGGTCTTGGCTGGTCAAACCTGATGTATCTTAATCTTGAACAAATCCATAGCCTCTGGCTTTCTGTGGAAACAAAATCAGAGCCTCCTTTCCAAAGCAACATATCCTTACATCCAAATTTTGAAGTCAAGGTACCTTTAAAATATACATTTTGGCATAACTCAACAGCTTTTGTAATCAAATGTTTTTCTTCAGTTACGAATATCAAAGAGAACATAATCCAGATTCTCTATGTGGTAGCCATCTTTAAAGCTCAAAACCCATATTGAGTACCTGCATGTAAAATTATGGGGACATAACACACTTTAGAAATTATGAGGTAATTTCTATTCAGAAATTATTTAAATATACTGAAAAAACTGGTAATATTACCTTAATTTGATTTCTCTACTTCAATGAATATAACTGCACAGTGTGTATTCTTGGGATTATTACAGGGCTGTCATGTAAACAGATTGGATTTTGTGAAATAAGATTTGTTTTAAAAATCTTAGGATTATTTTTAAAGAAAATTTTTTTGAGAAATTGAATGGTAGCCACACCACAAGAGTTTGGGTATTAGGCTATACAATTATTTCTATTTCAGTACAATATGATGTGTTTCCTACTGAATGGGGTGATAATTATTTTCTCTTTTCCCATTTTTTTATCATAATAATTTATAAGTTAATGAATTCAATATTCATCTCTGTATTCATTTCCATTTCTCTGTTTTCATCATTGTCTTTTCTTAAAACTTTGAATCTTCACATTTGTGTATAATGAATTTAAGTCATTTTCACTTCTATTTCCTCTGTCTCATCTCCCTCCACTTCCACAGAAATTTTTCTTCATAACAAGTGCCCCACTCCAAAGCTCAGGTAACAATATAAAACAGGAGGTACAAAGAACTGAGATCCAGAAAGTGGTGAGACATATAAGAGTGTTATCTATCATATTCATGAACTAATTCAGCTGAAGTTATTGGAAGAGACCCTGTACATTACTGGGCCTGTCCCAATTTCAGCGTGGATGGAAGAAGTGCTTCCCACTTGGGAGTGTTGGCATTTAATAGTTAAGCAAGAGGGTATCATACACCACTGAGGAGTTTCCCATACTCAAGTACACAACTTATCACTCATATTGGTAAAAGCAACTCTAAATTTTGCAGATTATCAGACTGTTGATACTGAGGCAAGACAAAGAAAATTTGTTATTAGAGTTTGATTAAAAAGACTAAAAAAATGGTCAATATATACATGATAAAATAATCAGTTATTCCTTTTGATCTGATTAATAATGGAAATATAGATTAAGGCTTCCTTCTACACGCTTATCAAAAATACATCAGTCATGAAAATATACACTTCTAGATTACATTGTATTAAGAGCAAAGCTCTACTCTATGAACTCTCTGAAATTTGTCTCGCACAAGTGTAATCATCTAACTCTTATCCTATAGCTCTCCATGACATTAATTCTTTTTTATAAAACCCAAATCAGATCTTAATTACTGGAAAATCCTTGTATTCTTTGATATTTTAAACAGAATGATAGCATTATGTCCTATAAGCAGTAGTGAGAGTGACCTCTCTTCATTTCAGCTCTTATCTTCAGGTATCATATTTGATTAGACATAAAACTGAAAAATATTATCTAATTTTTATTGGATACTCACAGACAACTGCTGTAAATCAAATAATATTCTCACCAATGGATTAAAATATTAAAAAGGCCTATTTGTCTTTCATCTGAGAGATCAGAAACCAGAGGAGCTAACAAGAATGCATCATTTTAAGAGAACCTCCTGGGTGTTCTGCAGCTGTGTGATATTCTAAAGACAATTCCTTGGAAGGCAAATAACAGCCTTGGGGAATGAGGAGAAGTCATTACAGGTGTCAAGATATATTACCAAAGAAAAACTAAACAAAAAAATGTTTGTTCATCTTGATTAAGCTTTACTTCGTCTCTCAGGTTATAGAAAGGTTTGAAAAGTGAAAGTCTTTTATGTGCCCATTCCTTTAGTCAGAAATAAAATTTGAATTACTTTAGGTGCTTTAATATTTGGTAGTCAAAGGCAGTCACAATTGATCTCATTGTTTAGATTATATTTTAAGTCTGGTGAATATTAAATCACAATATAAAGTGTATAAATCTTTTATATCTTCATATAACTTCCAGAAGACATAAGTATATTAATTTCTGTTTCACAAAAAACTATTTTTACATATATTTTTGATCATTTGTAATAAAAAAATAAGTAAAGAATGTGAGCTACATATTTACCTTACATACTATTTCTTCTCCAGCTAAAGTAGTGTTAATAGATTATCTCAGAAAAAAAGCACAGATATTAAGAATTGGTAGTGATATTCCTTAAATGAAAACTGAGTAAACAAGAACTGGAGTTGCATTGGTAACCAACTCTCTAGGTACTAATCACTCTGAATACCTGGTTACAATCTTCTCCTTCTTCGACTTCTCTCTCTCTCTCTCACTTTAAGAACATTCTATCACTTTCCTCCTTTGCTATTGCACACGGATGCTTTCCTCTTGATTGCTGGAAGGAAAAAGGACAGACACAGAGGAAAAGAATGTTGAAAGCCACTCATGCCAGCTGACTGTGAGCCCATGTTCTCAAGTCTGAGCCTTTTAAACGGAACAGATTTCTATTTTATAGCTGCAATTAAGGTTAACAATATACCTGAACCAGCAATATACTGATTTTCAGTCTGACAGGTTTGTTAACAGAGCAAATCATGTCTTTTTATGAAGAGTCTGATAGTTGGAAAGGTGAGATGGGCTGAGATAGACTTTTAACGCACATTTCGCCTGAAGCCATCCTAAATAACATGAGCAATGTGATACAGACAGTTATTTACTTACCTGATACTGAAAATCTTAGGCTTTCTGAATTGCCAAAACAAGCACTGTCATCCAAAAGCTTAATGTGAGCTCATAACATTGGTCCAATTAAGTGAAGTGCTCCACAGCCACCTGTATTTCTGTCAGTGTATGTGTCTCCAGGGTGCAGTCAGTAGCATATAATAATTCAGGAATGATTGCCTGAAAGGTTTTATTGGACTCACTCAGTTAACTCAGATAAAATACAGAGAAAAAGAAAACCTTACAGGTGACTTGCTGACTTTCAGTCTGTAGTGTTTGTTTTCTGCATAGACATGTGATATCTGCTTAATGGGAAGGAATACCATGATGATCTGCCTAATAACTTGATTCAATCTCAAATTTCTTCAGGTTCCCCACTCTAAGGATAAATTTGGGTTTTCACAGAAGGGCTCTTCAAAGTATCCAACTGTGGCTCGTTGTTTTGTATTGTGAAAAACTAACCTGTGGGTTTTGCTAGAGGAGGAACGGTTCATTTAAATTCATATTTTCTTTTGCCTAGAAATGAAGATAGCGTAATAATTTGTAAATTTATTCATTTATATTAAGCTTCTATTTTTTAATCTCCCATTTCCTCCTGGAAACAGAAAAATTCTGAAGCCTTTTCTTTTTAACTATGTGTATGGCAAGACAGACAGGCATCCACACAACAACATTTAAGTACCAAGGATGAGATAACAGCTTCCTTTGAGAGTGCAATAGTAAGTTCAATGGAATCTCTGTCATTTTTTATTTCATTGTGCCTTATTTTAATAATATAAAAGTCCTGTGACTCTTATTAAGTCTAATATTTTAACACTTGCATGAAAAACTCGTCAAATCCTTGAGCTTGACTATACTCATCCAACTTGTGGAACGCTAGGGAATATTTCTTCCTTTTTTTTTTTTTTGGTATACTGTATGTAACCTTCTCTCTATTTTCCCACTGTTATCCCCCCTCCAGCCCTTGTCATGACCATTCTACATATTTATATTCATATACAGATGATATTATGCAATATTTTTCTATGTGTGGATTATCTCCTGTGCTATTCATTTTTTTCTGCAGATGAAAGAATTTGACAAGTTTTATGGATGAATGATACTCTATGGCCCATAGAATTCATTTCTAATTTACCCATGTAATGATCTATTTTTTCATGGATTCTTATGGTGATATGTTTGTAATCTAAGAAATAAAACTTGCCTGAGGATCAAAGGACAAACCCAGACACAGAGTTAACCACAGAGGACAGGCAGTGGTGGCACACATCTTTAATCCTAGCACCAGGAAGGTTGAGATGGGAAGTGATATGGCTGGGCAGAGAAAGGAATATAAGGAGGAAGGAGACAGGAATTTGCTCTCTTACAGAGGCTCTGTCAGGCTGAGGAGTTGGCGAGGTAAGAGGTGGTAGCTTGGCTTTCTCTGTTTCTCTGATCTTTAAGCTTCCACCCTGATGTCTGGCTCAAGGTTTTTAATTATAAGACCATTTAGGATCCGTGCAACAGATTCTCTAATATTTAATAATATTACAAGTTCTGCGAGAACTAGAAAAGCAGGTTTGTGAAATTTGAATCACCTATTCTTTAGGGACAGACTATTTAATCTGTTCCCTAAAAACTGCCCTATCCCAGACATGGGATCAAATCCACAAGGAGGATCAGGATATTACATCCAAACTCAAACTTGTTGTGATCTTCCCTTTTCTTATGTTGAACTTTTAAAATCCCTGTTACTAGTTAGCAAGGATATTGTGAAACCTCCTTAAGCATAGACCATTAAGGTCCAATTTAAGAACAACAGATTTTCTCTGACAACAAGATGTATTTGCTGTGGGATGGTCTTTCTGTATGCTGTGAATATATGTTGCTCACCTTGATTAAAAATAAAGCTGTTTTGGCCTATGGTAAGGTGGGGTGAGAGACAGGCAGAAATTTCAAACAGAGAGAAAGGGAGAAGAATGGCGAGTCAGGCAGATGCCATCCAACCGCCCAAGAAGCAAGATGCCAGCAGACCAGTAATGCCACAGCCATGTGGTGAAATATAGATGAATAGAAACGGGTTAATTTAAGATGGAAGAGTTAGCTAGCAATACACCTGAGCCACTGACCAAATAGTTTGTAATTAACATCAAGCCTTTGACTGGTTATTCGGGAACAGGCGGGAGGGAGAGATTCACTGGGCTACATGTATTTCCATTTAAAACAGGTGACATTGACTTACTTAACTTGTTTATTTTAGTCTTTAAAAAATCAGGAAATATAATGTTTTGGACTATTAAGTAGAGAAAGGTATAATTCAAAATTTGAGGTATGAGAGATTAGTTTTCTTTTTTATATTAAGAAATTTTTTAATCATTTTACATACCAATCACAGATACTACTCTTCCCTCCTCCCATCCCTACAGCCTCCCCTGCCAAACCCATCCGCCATTCTATCCTACAAGATCTCCCATGGGGAGTCAGCAGTAATCAGACTGATGAATACCCTGTCATCATAGCACTTTTCTCCGGTAACTGATGGAAGCAGATGCAGAGATCCACAGCCAAACACCAGGCCGAGCTCTCGGAGTCCAGTAGAAGAGAGAGAAGAGGGATTCTATGAGCAAGGGGCATCAAGATGATGATGGGGAAAACTACAGAGAGTATTTTTCATATAAGTGCTGAGAATTTAAAAATTTGAGGCATATAGAAACAGTTGATCATGGTAGAAGACTTCAAAATCTTAAGGAAATGAACTCTGAAGACATAAAATCTTAGGATTGAGTTCTCCATGCCATTTAGTATAAGAAATAATAATGATGCAGTAACCTTCCTGAAGCCCTATTATCTCACTTAAACCAGTATTCTAATAATGTTAAATGGATAAGAGTTGAATTAAGTGAGTTAATATGCAATCTTGATTAAATGGTGAAATTTCAGTAATTTCAGCTATTGCTACAGAGGACAGAGACGGCCATAAGACAGGTGAATTCACCTTAATAGCGCATGTAATGACATCATTTGGATCACATGTAAATATTAAAATTTTGCTGCGTTTATTTTGCCACAGAAATATTTACTATATTTAATTTCTCAAATGTTTCATGTGCAGTTTTTGTCTTCTTGAGTTTAAAGCTTTAAATTTTCTTCCAAGATATGTACCCTGATAAATATTTGTTGAATTGAAACTAACAAGAAAATATTACCATCTGTGACATTTGCTATAGCAGTGTATAATTCTTACTTCCTTGTCTCTTGTTATTACTGTTATGAACAATTTTATTCCTATTAATATTGAAGACATAAAGAGGTACCAGGTGAAATATCAATTTATCATTCACTTAGCATAGAGGTGAAATACTGAGACAAAAAGATGAATTTTATGCAATTAATAGCTGGAGGGGTCCCAAAAGTTATGTTTTAAATAATATGGAATACAATCACAGGGTTAATGAAAGCAATTGTCAGGGTGCATTGTGGTTGCAAAAAGAGTCAGGACTTCAGGCACAGGACTTGTCTGCCACTGCTGTCATTTGAATCTTTTGTAGAAAGTCAATGTCCTCTGAAAACTATTAGCAGGTTTGTGATAGCAGAGATTTTATGGAATCAGTTTTGTATATAGAAGTCTTGTGTAATGCTTCTTACATAATTAGTGTCTACCATGGTGTTTTAACAAGCATAGATCATTATGTTGAATTTACTTCTATAAACCTTCAATATCCTTAGTTGGTCATTTTATGTTTATCAGTGTCTTCAAAATATAACATGTTAATTGTTATATTTAATTTTCCCAACATATTATTTTTACCATTATTTTCTTTTCTTTCTTTTACTGAACAGTGTAAGGTGGAAGATGCATTTGAACTAGGTATTAGATGTATAACATTTTGTGATCAGACATTGTCCAAATGATTATAATTAGATGAGCATATTAGTTATACTCATTATTTTAGATATATGACAGACTTTATTTATAATTTCAGTAAATCTGTAACTCACGTGTCTCACTGTATTTTGTTCACTGTGATGATAAATAAGAGAATATTATAGCCAGTAATTTGCAGTTTCATTAATATAAATAAACAATTTCTCCAACTAAATAATACCAGATATTTTATGCTGCTTAACTTTTGTTGATGAACTGCTGTTGCTGTATATTTTTATATGTTGAATGGACCAGAGTTTTCTTGAATACTACTTGTGAAAGATAAGACTGTAGAAAACTGTCCTATGCTTTATGATTCTTCCTGCAAGGATTTTTCACTCTCTGAGCATGAAGTAATCATTTTTCCCTTTGTTGATAAATTCAAGGCTGAAGTGTACTCAGACTCTTGAGCAACTTCAGAATAATAGACACTTATCTATAATGAAAAGCAATAACTCTAATGTGTCTAGACAGCTCATGTCCACTCTGATGAGATACAATATGAAAGCCTGGCTGTTAGAACAAGTAAGAAATCCAGAGAGTGTGTATTCTAAAAAACATTCTACTTGGTTTTCTAGAAACAAGTTCCTTTAATGTGATATATGAAGCTTGTTGCAAAGTGTATAATTTCAGTATCATTAACTTTAAAAAATATATGTAACAGTGTGTGTGTGAACATGGATGAGCATATATCTTTGTAACATGTAATAAAGTCCTTTGAGTACATGAGCAAGAATGTTATAGCTAGATTTCATGGTACATCAATTTTCAGCTTTTGAAGGAACCTCCACAATGATTTCCCTACTAATGATAACATTTCGCAATCCAACCACCAATGAATCCTTCAGCACATCCGCACCATTACCTTTTGTCATTTGATTTAACAGTGAAGTAACTCATACTCAAAGACAAATATTAACTGTTTTATGTTTTATGTAAACCCTACCTATGTTTGTTTCAGTCAGAATAGCCACAGAAGTCTGGTAGACAGTAAGCAGCCATGGAGTAGAGCAAGGACGGAAAGTAGAACATAACATAAGGGAGAAATGATAACAGAAAGATGAAATGAGGAAGAGGAAGGTGGCAAGGGGCGTGAAGGGAATATGGCAATGGATCGCTAATACTAAAGACCTTAAGAAAAGTTGTACAAAGCTTATGTGCAATAAAACCTTTTCAAATGCATGCTTATAGAAGAATTTCAATGGAGATATCATATAATGATAGGGGCAGCATCCTAACTAGACATCATAGTTATCCCAATATGAAGAAAACTCAAGTACTTAGCAAAGCTGTCCCCAGCTATTAGAGTGGAACTCCGTCTATATTAAACAGAACTTTTCTTGTTTAGCAGGGACTTAGGTTGTTCCTCATCCTTGTCTAAAGACCCAAGTTTCTTATATTGACCTAGATGCTACAAACACACACACACACAAATTAATTAATAAATTAAAACCATATAAATTTTATTTACTATTACTACCTATTTTGTTGTAGAAATAAAAAGGAAAAATGCAAAGAACATTGAAGCATCAATTTAAAAAGACTTCTAAAGGATGAAAACTTAACATGAAATTTCAATATTTTATAGTGAAAAAATCATTTTAAATAATAATGATTTAATTTTTTGTTGGAGCACTAATATATTGAATTTTTTTCATTTTAGAACTTGCTACACAGACTATGTGAGGGGAAAATATTACTCATTAGTTCAAGGATTTCTAAACAAATAGTGATCAGTCACATTTTGATTCAAATTTATTCAAAATTATAGAATTTCAAATAATCTTACTTCAAATATGTATTTCATTTATGTTTAATATATGTCTTATTGAACCCCAGGAATATGGAAGAGTATTTGCATGTTTGATATGAGTACAATTCACACATTTATATTTGGCCATATATCTTTTGTAGTAAATTTTTAAGGTAATGTTTAAATACTTAAGTGAATCTTTATGATAATATTTAGAAACATCAAATCAAAGAGTAAATGATGATAATACCATAATCATCTTTGCTCTAATGACTGGATTATTCATCCCACAGTTGCTATTGGGAGTTAAGAGAGTATTTCAAAATTGTTCCCTTACCCGAGAAATAATACTGGCTAAAAAAAATTATCTAAACCAACCAGAAATACCTGATAATCTTGTCTGCCCATGAGCATAGTGCAGACTCAAGTTTCCACAGTAACATACCCTCCATATCAATGTAGGACTGCTTTAACTGCCATTCATGCTCATGTTTATATTTATGCTGCAAGTACATAAATTAGATATATAATTAGATCTATTATATTTCATTCTTGAGAACAAAAGGCTAGAAGATTTTAAAATTAAGGAGAAAGAGAAAATAAGGAGCTATTAGATTAGTGCATGGTTCTAGCTGTGTAAACTTGAAGGTATTGTGGTAAAAGTAGTGCTGCACAGAGCCCCATCATTTCTTGCTTTAGCAGGAACCTAAGATATCTCACATGTGCTTCCTGTTAACTCACTATATTGCAAGAAATTAGACACTATATTATTTATTTCTCTCTATGTCAAAATTGATTAATAATGTATGTTCAGACAAACTGTAAGAATCTATATAAATGAACATTTTCATAGGGTTTAATAATGCTCTAGATTCTAGAGGCACATGTGTCAGCTTTTAATATTCAACTCAGAACTGAGTTTCTGTGTATGAACTTTGCTAATAATTTTGAAACAACTTTTAGATTTTTTACCTTAAATATGAATGATACATAGCATATATAATTAAAAGAGGCTCAGTTTTATAGCAGAATTTGCTCAAAGCTGGCTCTTTGAATGCTATATTCAGATGTTTTATGCCTCATTGTGATGCTGAAATGGTGCTTATATGTAAATGTCCTTTAAATTTCTTGTTTCACTCATCAAAGCCCAGATGCAGACCATGCTATAGACAGGATCTCAAGTACCTCAGGGAAAAGAGGGAGTAAAGCATAAGTTGCTGACCCTGCACTTCATTTCCATTACCTTTTAATTTAACAAGAGGGAGGACATGATAAATTACATGGCTGACATTAGTATTCCTCCAAACATGGCTTCCTATAAGGTAGTAATGGGAGGTGTGAAATTTTGTATCCAACCTCAGAAGAATTTGAATGAGTAATTTCAAGGATGAGTCTTCAGAGATGAATTGTAAATATGTGCTCAGACAGCCCTAAGAATAGACCTTTACCAACACCTCCTTTATGTAGTTCGTGTACAGTGTGACACAGTAGCCCTTCAAAGAAGTTGTCTTCCTAATGGTATGTTCTTATAGTGTTCTTTGCCTATAAACTAAAGAAGGAGATCTAGAGAACATAAATGGCCAAGAGAAGGAAATGTTTGTGGTGTGAATGATGTTTAGGAGATAAAGATGAAATAGTGAATGACACACTGGACAATAACCATCCCCAGATTCTCAAGGTAGACACAAGGATATTTTTTCCTGAAAGAGGGTATTGATCTAGTTTATGGATGGCAGTAATAAATATCACTGAGCTGAGAAACAATCATGGAAGTCATCCTTTATTCCTCCTTTTCAGCTGACATGAGCCACTATAAACCAACAACCAGTTGTTCAGCCTCCTCAATAATTCCGTAGTCAAGGCCATGTTTTCCAGGGTGTTTAGTGTTATGGTTGGCAAGACAGAATCAAAAGCATTTTTGAAGTTCATATAGATTATGTGCACCTTATTTCTTTGATCACTTATATCTGTCACCATGTCTTAAGAAAAATAAAGGTTGTTTTGACATTTTTTTTTCTTTTAAGTTCTAGGGGAAAGCAGACTGTTACTGTTTCATGTATGATATAGTGAACAGTTGACTGTTTTATAAGTAGAAAGATACTGAAGAGATAGTAGATAAATGTTTTCTGGTCATTATTCTCTTATATAATGCTTTTATATATTGATCATAAAATTGTTAATATGAGTTCCAGTCTCTACAGATAGATGCAATCACATTGAGGGTTGTTTAATTTTTTAATGAATACTTTACTCATATAATGAATGATTTATTTCATTTATATTACAAAGATTAAACTATGCTTTTAAATTTCCTTTGGTTTTACATTAAAAATTATAAAGTGAAATGTAAAACAGGAACTTATGAGAAACATTTTTTTAAATATCAGTTTAGTATGAAAAGGGAAAATGTGGGCAGAAGTTCTGTCTCAAACAGAAATCTGTGGTTACAGCTTCATGATCGAAAAGTTTTATCATTGTTTGAAAGAATTAAGAATTTTAACAGTTTGGTATTGGAGGGGATGAAATAACAAGGTGTTTTACAGCTAACATTTTTCTAATAGATACTTGATAAATCCAAACTGATAGAGAAGTTGGATCTGTGAAAATGCCCTAGAGTATTTTGTAGGTGATAATTAGAAAAACCATTATTTAGAGACTAGAGAGTCAATGTTTTAAATTGATATTTTATATCAATCATTATGAGTCATAAAAGTTTCTTTGAAAATGTATTTATAGGTGATTATGTTTTTATAGTACTTTTTAAGTAAAAAATAGGTAGTTACTCTTTTGTAGTTTGATTTCTAAGCAGTAGAATCACTTTATAAAAAACAACATTAATCCTGCCACCACCCCTGAACTAAGCCACCTTTATCACCTACCAGACAAGAGCACCCAGAGGAACTGGGGAGAATTCAGGAGGGATTTTAAAGCACCATAGTGCTATCTCTGACAAAGAAGTTGTACAGGAGATGGAAATACCAGGACTTTCTATTTAGCCTCAAGGTTATTTGAATTCCTGTGTTAATGTGCTGCCCACTGAGGTTGCAATTATCACCTTACAGCTTAATAAAAACATGAGACCTTGTTTTCAAGCTCATCATTTCTGTCTCTTTCTTCCCAACCAGGCAAACCATTTAAGTTTGATCATGTCCTTAGGAGCTGAGCAGATCTCTGTTAAGTAAAATAAAATGAAACAACATAAGTCTTAGTAAAGAGAAACATGCAGAGTTAGTCTTCATCTTATCAAACATTTTCAACACTATGAGAAACATTTTTTTAGACTTTTATTTTTATCTTGAGATGTTGAGTGGAGATTTCTAGGATTGTTAATTTTTCTGTAGTGTCAGTGAGGGCTAATGATTATGACTTCTTCACTGTTACTGAAGCTGACAACTACTTTCTTTCCCTTAGTATAGAAGCAAGTAAACAAGTTTTCACTTTATTTGGGGTTAAAAGATGTAAGTAGATAATTAGGTTCATTTTATTCCACCACCAACCATTTTCCGTCTTTGGGAAGCTTTGGTATCTACAATTACTGCTGGATATGTATACCCAACTCTAGGAGATGTGTATAGTCAATTCTAGGAATTATTGATTATGTTACATGTAATTATTAATATTTATCTATTTTTCATCACATATATAATAAAGAAGTACAGCAAAATCAATGCTCAAAAATTTATGCTGGCCGTGCCTTGTTATTAAATGGCCACCTCCTCTTGTTAATCATGTCAGAACCACTGGTAGCAATCACAAGTTAAGTTATTTTATCAATTAATTACCTAGTGTCCCTCAGTCAATGCCACCTAATTTTCAGTTAGAAGTAAAAGTTGCTTTCACTCCCATGAATTTGTGGCTCTGGCTACCTAAGAATAGTATGTGTAGAAGCTATAAAATTGTCAGTTGCTTGGAAGAACAACGTGTTTATTCTGTTTCATTTCTTGGTGACTGAAGATCTGTTGTGGAAATATAATTGACCTTTATTATCTAAAATGTTGCAATACTTGGCTCATTTCTGTGAAATTCAGAATCTCTACCCTGAGCATTTTAAATCATCCTTTATTTTTAGATCCTATCCTTATTGTATCTCTCAGTCTTATACTGGCAGAATAGCCTTTACTCTAAGAAAATTTAGAGGGTAAATAAATATATATTTAAATACATGCAATAAATACATATTTATATATAATAAATATGCTTATATATTATATTATATATATAATAAAGTAAAATAAAATAAAAAATAAACCACATCAACCAAAATTTTCTTAGCTGTTGCTTTTCTTTGTGGGTTAATTATTTCTAAATGCATAATTGCAGTAGGGCATATACAATTAAAATCTTTAAGCCTTATCCTTATTTTTTTAAGAATTGTATATTAGCTCTTCATTTTTGTTTTTTCCTAAACTTTAATATTGTACAAAATTTGTAATAATTTTTTCAGACTACAGCTTCTGGATTATGCTGAATGCTTCCTTATGGCAACTTTCAATTGTCTATCAACTCTTATGACAACGTGTGTAATTTTGATAAGTGTTATCATTGCTTCTCTATTACTCAATAAACTATAACATTGAAAACATAGGAAAAAGAATATTAGAAAAATAGTTTTAAAGTATTTCCTCTTGGAAGTGAACTCTACACAGCATACTCTACAGGGAACTTAAAATTCCACCCTATAGAGGAACTCATTAAACTTTGAATATTCTAAAAGGAAGAAAAACATACTATAATACAGACAAGCTATTAAGGCTTACAAAGTAAACCACTCACTAGCTTCAGAAAGGCCCTGAAACTGATCAGATTCTCTCCCTCTATGAGTTTATATGAGAAGTAATAAGTGTTAAGAAACATTCTCAAACAACCCTGGCTCATAAAAGTGTCGCAACATCTGCATAGACTGAAAGAGACACTCTCCAACCTCTTGAAGTGCCTGCAAGTTGTGTAGTGAGTTCCAGATTTCCAATTTTCATTATCTTTAGACAAATTTCAAAACAGTCTTATTAAATAAGAAACACAGAGCCAAATACAGAGGTAATAGCCAAAGAGATCAGAGCAGTAGCCATGACTAACCTTAGCTTACCACCAGCAGTACCTTCCACAGAGAGAGCTTCTCCCTGTGTAACCTGTGTTATTATTGCCTTCCTATTCTGCCTTCTCATTGGTTCTAAGCCCAGCCACATGACTTCCTCATTACTGCCTGCCTATACAGACCTCCAGGTCTCTATGGTTGGTACTAGGATGAAAGGCTCGTGTCACGATGCTTGGCTGTGTCCTTGACCACACAGAGACTCAACATGCTATGTGATTTCTGTTTATGGCTATTTGACCTCTGATGTCCAGGCAACTTTATTTATTAACATAAAAATAAAATATCACATTTCAGGTCAAATAAAGTATCACCACAATTATCCATCCACCATTGTTGGTGTTTTTAAGTTGTTGGTGATGCAGGTGTAAACTTATCCCTCACAATCTTGTAAGTCACCCCAATAAAACCCATTGATGTACAAAGTTGGATTTCGAGGATATCCTTACATTGATCTCCTTAACTGGTATGTGGAGACACCTGAACACCACAGGGAACAGTGTGACATAGTTCCAAACTCTACACCTCTCAAAACATTTTTAATGAATAAAATAGTTATACTGAAGCCATGTAGCTTCTACTTAGGGCTTAAACTTTTACTAACAGTTACATTTCCATGCACTTATCCACTATAATCACCACTCACTTGTGAATATATTGAAAAATGGGTCAAACGTAAAATCAGAATGGTGGGTAAAACTTCTGAAAAAAGTTTACCAGAAGATTAGGTATGTGTGTGTGAGTGTGTGTGTGTGTGTGTGTGTGTGTGTGTATGTGTGTATGTTTAGGAATAGCAAACTATAATCTATCTATTTTATTAAAATACTAGATATTAGTACAAGATAGAAATGATATACATGAAAAATGTGCATTGAACAGGAATTAGAATTTAAACATCTCTTAAAAAATATGAATCTTTGCACATATGTTAATATATGAGAGGATATTACTCATAGATGATAAAATCACCAACTTTGTAGATAGGTATTTGTCCGTTTGTTGAACATATCCTTTGGCAATTACTAGTGTTAATATAATTTATGTGATAAAATAGTAGGAATGATACCATAATGTGTTTATATGTTCCTGTACTTGTGTGTGTGTCTATGAGTATGTGTTTATGTGTGTCTGTGCTTGTCAACAGACTAAACTTACTTTTATAAAGATTTACCTCAAGAATACATTCCCCAAATTTCCAACCTGACTGCTTCCAAGATAAATATAACATCCTCCTGAAGAAAGCCAAGTAGCGTCTTTATGTAAGTTGATGAAATTGGAAATCCTTTATCCTGGAAGAAGGATTCATTTTTCCCATATAGTGTATAGCTTTTTTCAGATACAATATTGCCCTTTATATCTGTGTAGTTTTCTGAAATCTGCAACAGAAGCCTTAGAGGAAGCATGATTCACTGAAATGTGATCTTACCTGCGGTTGTGTTTTCTCAAAGGAGACATTTTACAGTAAAACTGTCTGACATGTGTCTAATGACTGTGTGATTCATAGCTACTGTCTCATTCTAATGCTCCCTAAAACTACTGTCTTAAAGAGAAAAACAAGAACCTTTTTATAGTAACAACATAATGATAAACACCTGAAAGTTTAAGACACCATTTAACAAAGAATTGTGTATGTTCTGATCTACTGATTAGTGCAAGACTCCTTTATCAATTTTTAAAGTTTAGTAGAAGGGAATATGGCAAGAACATGAATTAAAATCCTGCTGGCTGCAGCTGAATTTAGAATTAGAAATTTATGACAGTCGTTATTGTTTCAAACCTGATGCACTTAAGAACATGCTTATGTGCTATGCCTCTCACTTTGGACGTAGGAAAACAAACCAGTCATATACGTAGACTAACATGATCATTGGAGGAATTGACAACCCAGAGACAAGTGACAATAAGGTGATCAGAGAACCATTAAAACTTGTAGAAATGTTGTTCTAAAGTTAAGAGTGGTGAAGCATCATACAGGTTTAATGTCAGTCAATAACAAACACTAGGTCAAAGTTTACAATTCTCTTAGTATTTGTCTGTCTCTGTGCAAAGATAAATTGATGCCAATAATACCTACTTCATAAGCTTTTGAAAATTTAAATTATGCAGTTATTTAATCCAATGGAATGTATCTCGTATAAAATAGTGAAGAAATAGTAATCCTAACACTTACCACATACATGACCTGCAATGTAAAAGAAATAATCACCAAACAGTAATTAGCATAATAATATTATTTTTTCAGTTAAAATTTTAATTCCTTGTTTAGGAATGGAAATTAACACATGACAATTAACAAATAATTCACAGAAAAATCTCCCCACATGTGCTTTTGTAAATGTTCACATATTTGTTACTTAATGAATAAAGTTTCAAATGAGATGGAAAAATAAAAATGTCTTAAAATATTTCTCAGCTTTTACTTTATAAAATTTGAGTGGTATTTATTTAAAACTGTGATGTATCTAAAATACCTCAATTACTTTTTTCTGCTTATAAACAGTAAAAGAACATCATTTCATATTGAAAATAAAGTCCAGTCTCTCTTCCATGTCTTACCAGGCATTATACTGTTCATATCTACCTGATTTACATAGTGTGTCTAGCTTGGATTTGGACCACAGTTTGAAAATCCTACTCTTTATTATCTTTCTTTTTTGCTTTTAGGATTATTTTTTTCCTTTGAAATGGGAATTTTTATTCTGTACTAACTACATCTCTGTATTTCAGAAGCACATGCCTTTTTTGACATTGTAGATTCAAACCTGGAGGAAGGAGGCTGGTCTCAAGATGAACTGTCCCTGTGTAGTGTTAACATATGATTTGAATACAATTGTGGTTGATAGACTAACACTGGTATTAGGCAAGATTAGATGGAATTAACACAACTTGAATGGGAGAACAGAATGAAAATTCAGGGACTAAAGGTGTTTTATCATTTGAATGTTTGTGTCTCTTCAAAAGTTGTGTTGAACCCTAATTCACAAGAAGGAGTATTAAACGCTGGACCTTTTTGCCATGATATCTTTGCCATTGTGGCTGGATTGGTGCCTTATAAATGAATATGCAAGCTGAATGCACAGTTTACATTCCTTCTGGTTTAAGAAAATTATCAGTTGTTGTTTCAGAAGACTTAGAAGGGAGCATGCTAGTAGAGTCAAAAATACTTCTCCAAACACCAGGACTTCCTGTAGCTTGAGTTTGAATTCCTCTGAATTCATAATACTTAAAAATGTATACCTCTTTTTAGAAATTAATCATTTTATGGCATTGCGTTATAACAAAACAGAATAAGCCATCTAATACTGTGAAAAATCAAGGATGAACCAATTATACCTGACTTATTCAAAACCTTCATATCTGACACAGTTTCAACAAGAAAGTGGAAAAAAAAAAGTACAAATGACGAATGATTTAAATATTAATTCTGCCAGGTATTAAGCCTGACAACCTAAGTTTGATCATATAGACTTACATGGTAGGAGAGAACTGACTCTTGTAAGTTGTCCTCTTACCTCCACCTTGTACTGTGACTCAGGTGTTCATCTATATATGTACAGAAGATAAATAAGTAGATAAATAATAAATGAAAAAAGTACAAATGAAGTGAATCATCACACTATATTTTTATAAATTATTAGACTAGGGAAGTCAAATAGTTTTTCTGTATTTACTGAAATTAATAAAGAAGACAAGCCAGGTTGTGTCCCAGATAGACACAATGCTAAAACTATTAGAAATATGTTTGTGGAGTCATGCAGAAGTTAAGCATTTTGTCATTAATATCAGTTAGAAACATCTGCCAGTGGATGTTTACAGCTGCTGCTATTGCCTCAGCTTGAAATGAAAAGAAAAATGAAGTGTGATGTAGAGCCACACTGCATCTGCTATGGCAGCTATCCGGTGACCATATATAAAAACTTGCATAAGAACAGAAATTGTGTATTCTTTATAGAGTATACACAATATTCAGATGTATTCCTGAATACAGAATACTAATATGGACACAAGCTTTTATGGACTCAAATACTCTGTTTATCATCATACTACTACTCAAAACATATCTTTTGACAAGAAAATAACTGCAAATTAATTAAATGTGGCACTTGTTTCTTCTCATTATTTAGAATGATATGTACACCACTCTGAAGTAGTTTGCCTGATTGAAGGTTGGATGATGATTTGTGCAGTGAATTACACTAAGTGGTATGATGTCATGTTGGGATACAAACCCAGAGAGGAAAATGTATTCATTGAAGTAGTGACAAGTTATAAAGTAGTATTTCTTCCAATGCAAATCCATTTGTCTATGAAGCAAAAATGAGAGTTTACTATTCTTATTATAAAATGATCTTGGATAGATACATAACTGTCTCTCTTGGATAGATTTCCTTCTGATATATTCCACTGTGGGACTTGGTATTTCAAATAAGTCATGCACATTGATTTTTTTGAAATGAGGTTTAATTTATTCAGGGAAGGTTTCAGCACTGATTTAAGGATTGGTGTTTGGAGAGAAAGGAAAGTGTAGTGTAGGCTTTACAAAGAAAGAGTTTCTTCCTAGGAAATATTATTAAAGTGAGAAACTTTGTGTAGATAATTCAACAAGTTATCCAATAAATGCAAATGTGAGATGCTCATCTGGCCATTTCAAGCTCCTCTTTCTATTTTATTAATATTGAAAATCAATGAATAACTATATTCCTATGATTGATTGCTACTAATTGTCAAGAAGTAGAGATTGAAGTGTTACTAAAGAATGACAGTGGACAGGTATATTTCTATAAGTATGGTGGTTTTCATAACTCCTCTCTACAGGATCTCCAACTTTTCCAAATTTATTTGTTTGCTTCATGCATACCACAGTCCAGATCACCTGTGCCATTCTTATATGGTCCAAGGAATAGGTTTGCCCACAGTGGATGAAACTTCTCACTAATTAATATTAGCCCCCCCAAAATATGTGGCTGCCAGTGTTGTTTTCTGTTGCCATCTAGAGATGTACCTTTGCCCCCTTCAGCTTCTGAGCACATATTGTGATGAAATATTTCCCCAGGCAATTGCTCTTAAGAAATATAAAAAAAGGGCTGGAGAGATGGCTCAGAGGTTAAGAGCACTGACTGCTCTTCCAGAGGTCCTGAGTTCAATTCCCAGCAACCACATGGAGGCTCACAACCATCTGTAATGAGATCTGGTGCGCCTTCTGGCCTGCAGTCACATATGCTGTATACATAATAAATAAATAAATAAATAAATAAATAAATAAATAAATAAATAAATAAATCTTAAAAAAAAAAACCTCCTCTTAAGTTTTTTTGTTTGTTTGTTTTTTTTTTAGCAAATTCTTTTTTTTTGTTTTTTTTTTTTTTGTTTTTGTTTTTGTTTTTTCGAGACAGGGTTTCTCTGTGTAGCTTTGCGCCTCTCCTGGAACTCACTTGGTAGCCCAGGCTGGCCTCGAACTCACAGAGATCCGCCTGGCTCTGCCTCCCGAGTGCTGGGATTAAAGGCGTGAGCCACCACTGCCCCGCAAGTTTCCTACTTTTAAGTGAATTTATATCATGACAAGATGAGTGCTCTGAGGGGTAGTGTTTTACCATCAAGACATCATTCCTATTTTGCAAGTGCAATTGGGAAAATTTCTCTAAAAGATATAATCTCATTGTCAATTACAGTTGTTCCCGTAACATGAGTCTGAATGCCACCACCCTTCCTTGAAATCACCTGCCAAACAGTTGTCCATTATATTAGACTTCATGCAGGCTCTCAGGATACTGGCAACATAGAGCCATATTCTTGGTTAAATTTTCATGTAAATGGTCTCTACATCATTTCCACAGAGAGTTCTTGCTCTCTTCAGAAACATCAGGACATGAAACTTCATTGGCCACAAGTCTCTCAGCTTTACTGTCTTCTGAGTTTCCACCAGAAAAACCACTAGGCTCTGCCTTTAGCATTGTGTGTGTGTGTGTGTGTGTGTGTGTGTGTGTGTGTGTGTGTGTGCATGTGTGTTTTGTTGTTGTTCAATGTTTTAAACTTTTCTATATTCCTTTCACAAAACAGTTCCAAAAGCCTTAATGTCACATGGCCAAGTTCACCACATCAACAGCTCTACTTCTTGGTGAATATTTTTTTCCTGTTTTATTTTTCCTATCTGTGATGAAATACCACAACAAAAACACAATAATGAAGATGAGGCAAATTTTTCTCAAAATTCCGAGTTCCATCCGTGTGCCTTCAAATTTCCTGGTGTCCTTGTTTTTAACAGTTGAGTAATATGTCATTGTGTAAATGTACCATATTATCTTGATTCATTTCTTGTTTGAAAGACATGTAGGTTGTTTTGAGGTTCTTGTTATTACAAATGAAGCTGCTATGATCATAGTTGACCAAGTGTCCTTGTGGTATGACTCAGCATCCTTTGGTTATATACCTAAGAGTGGCATAGCTGGGTTTTGTGGTAAGTTGATTCCCAGTTTTTTGAGAAATCAATGACTGACTCCTAAAGTGTCTGTGCAAGTTTTCACCCCATCAGTAATGGAGAAGTGTTCCCCTTGCTCCTCATACTCTCCAGCATGAGCTATCACTTGTAGTTTTGATCATCCTGAGTGAGGTAACACAGACTAAGAAGGACAAACATAGTATGTACTCACTTATAAGTAGCTGTAAATAAAGGATAAGCATGTTACAATTCACAGCCCTGGAGAGGTTAGGTAACAGGAGGGTTTAAGGGGTGGGGGGACACCCAGATCTCTCTGTGAAGGGTAAATAGAAGAGATTTCATGAGTAGAATGAGGGCAGATGGGGATGGGAACATGAGCAATCAGGTTGTGTGTGTGTGTGTGTGGCCGGGGGCGAGGGGAGGGGTGTAGAGTACTGATAGAGAATACTGGAAAGGTGTGGGGATTTCCAGCTCAGGTGAAAACCAGGCATAAGGGAATCTCCAAGGAATCTTTTAAAAAGACTCCAGCTTAGACTCCTGGCAATAGCAGATAAGTAGCCTGATCTGGCTTTCTCCTGTGACCAGATTGATGCCTAGTCCAATTTTCATCAGAGAGACTTCATTCAGCAACTGATGGAAACAGATGTAGAGACCCACAACCAAACATTAGCACAGTTGGTCAATCATTCAGAAAAGGAGAAAGGATTTTATGAGCCAGAGGAGTCAAAGATGCCACATGAAAACTTAGAGAATTAACTTACCTCAGTTCATAGGGGCTCACAAGGTGATCACGACAACCAAGGAACCTCGTGGAACTAAGCTGGGCTCTCTGCATATATGTTACAGTTGTGTAGCTTGGTCCTCTTGTGGGACTCCTAACATTGGGAGCAGGGGCTTTCTCTGACTCTTTTATAGGTCTTTGAGACCCAACTCCTCATATTGGGTTACCTTGCCCAGCCTTAATACATAGGGAGGTGCTTAGTCTTACTGTAACATGCCATGCCATGTTTTGTTGATACTCATGGGAAATCTGCCCTTATCTAAACAGAAACCAAGGAGCAGTGTATTGGGAACAGCGGGGGTATGGGAGAGGGACTGGGAGGAGAGGAGGGAGGGGAGACTGCAGCAGGCAATGTAAAATAAATGAATAAATAATTACATTTCTTTTTAAAAAGTTATTGGTTGCATTTTATCACTCTGTAATAGTGAAGGCAAGAACATCATGAAGAGGTCATATTTGATGTATAGTCAGGTATTGGTAGCCATGAATTAATGCACACATGACAGTGCCCAGCTCACTTTTTTAGTTCTTCTACAATTCAGGGAATAGTGTCACATGTCACTCATGGTTGGTGAGTCGTTCCACTCATCACGATGACCTCTCACAGACCTTCTCAAAGGCAAATTTAACCTAAACAATCCCTCATGAAGGCTATTTTCCCAGAGGATTCTAGATTCTGCCAAGTTAACCATTTTAATTTTCATGAAGAAATATATGTGTGAGACTATTTAAATACCATTTCCTCTCATTTTATCTTGCATAGTTCTATTCTAATATTTATTGTCATTAATTAAATATCTCAGTATTCCTATTATAGCATAACAATGACTAAATGAAAATAAATCAGAAAAGTAGTGACCCTAACCCAACAATTCATATGGGGTGCCATTTTAAATTCAATATGACAGAAAAATAGGAATTTACAGTTGTTGCATCACATTTGATCCAATAATAACTTTGCCATTGGTTCATTTTTAAGTTAAAAAACTCTGAAATATGAGTATAAGGTATAATTAGATATATGATGAAATTTGTTTCAATGGGAAATTATCCTTCAAAGAGACCACTTCTTTGAATGGACAAAGTTAACATGATCCTAAAAAAGAATTAAAACGTTTGAAAGCAGTAAAATAATACATATCGATCCTGGAAATTAACTGCTGTTACGTACTGGGCAGGTTGCATGCTAAACCCAATGTTTCATACATGCCTTCATTCTTCTTACCTGGGTACTGTATCTTAAATGCCACTCCATGTTCAAAGTTTTGAAAATCCTCCTTCATCATTTCCCATAACACTTTCTAAAGTCTCCCAAGCATGGCCTCCCTGCAGCCACTTGACTAAAATGTAGACTTGGTTATTTTTGAAGCACTGCATATGATCTGATGAATTTAACATTAAGTGTTTATTCTAGACCTCTCTTTCTTGAGGATTCCAAATTGAGTTGGCCATTCCTTTACTGTAACTTGCTAAGATGTGAATCTTTTCTTAAAATACTAGACAGTTAAGTAAATTTAATCTTTTATCTCTATTAAATGATTGTAAATTTCATGTCTATTTACTGCATTTACAGAATTTCTCCTCTTTCTTTTCTCCCTGACTTGTCTATGTCCACTTGTTCCCTCAATAACTCATAGACTCTTTTTCCCTTTTAGTTGTGAGTATATAATCACATATATGAATACAGTTTGCTGAGTTTATTTAATACTGTTCATATGTATATTTTAGGATATTGAACAACCTATTAGAAAGCTGGTGCCAGGGAAAAACTTACTCTACATCTCTCACTATGCCCGCCTCACTGCCAATTGTCTATCAGTCTTCATCTGGAGGTGGGACTTTATGAGATTTCTGCCATTCCCATTGGCATTTCAGTTGATATAATTTTTCATGATTTTTTAGGCAACTATATCTCAAAGCATTTGGTCTTTAAGTCTATCTCACACCATTTTTTCATCCACTTTTCATAACATTCCCTGTGTGTCAGGTACAGAGGTTATTTTGTAAATGAATATTACATATCCAGATTTTCTCCGAATTTTCACCAATTGCAGATTTCTCTGACTGTCTTTTAATGTGTCAAAAGTAGCTTCTTTGATGAAGGGTCAGAACTACTGTCACCAGGCAAAGCCATGTCCTAGTTCTTGCTTCAGGAAGCAGGACTATGAGAGCAGGGAAAGAGAAGTAGAATGGAGTTTTATGAAAATTTTCATAAAGCATATTTTTTGCAGTGCTTGGAATAAGCATCCTTTCATTTAAAAGGTGAAAAGAAATTTAAGGGGAGATTAGTGTTCTATCTCCTGTTTTCTGTGGAAAATGGGGGTATAATTTAATGGACATCAATTTGCAACTGCAGACAAACACAAAGAAAAACATTTGTAAATTCATAAATGTCTTACCAAGCTTGACATACCTTGAGGATCACCTACATTACTTTAGTCTGTAGTTGAAATTTTCTCTGGGCTATCAACCAGCTCCCAGATAAAGATATGGAGACTTATTAATTATGAATGTTCACCCTTAGCTTAGGTAATTTTAACTCAGTTTAACCTGTTTCTATTCCTCTATGTTTTGCCTCAGGGCTTTTTTCCTTTCTTTCATTCTGTATGTTCTACTTTCCTAGTTCTCCCATGTCTGGCTAACTGGCTCCTGTTGGCACCCTGGTGATTCCTTTTCTTTCCTTTTTCTTCCTGGAGCCTAAATTCCTCCCCCTACTTACTCTCCCTGCCTGGAAGTTCCTCCTATATCTCCTCCTTCATTATTGGCTATTCAGCTTTTTTTTTCACATTTATATTCATTTATTATTTTATACAGATGTTTTATTTTATTTTATTTTATTTTACAATATAATTTAATTCTACATATCAACCATGGATTCCCTTGTTCTCCCCCCTTCCGCCACCCTCCCCTTCCCCCCAGACGGTCCAGGTCCAGGCAGGTCCAGTCCCCTCCTCCCAGGCTGAGCCAAGTGTCCCTGCATAGGCCCCAGATTTCAAACAGCCGACTCTTGCACTGAGCACAGGACCCGGTCCCACTGCCTGGATGCTTCCCAAACAGATCAAGCCTTTTTATGAGAGCAATCAGATGCCTTCAGCAGGCAAAGTAAACCAACAACATATCTTTACAAAGCCAAACAAATATTCCCTAACATAAACAAATGCAATACATTTTTACATATTTAAATAAATGCAACACAATTTTGCATAGTTAAATGAACATTCTGTAATACTAATCTTTTACTCCTTTTCTGTAATTTGCTTCCTCCCAAAAGATGATGCCAGTTCTTCATTTCAGAAGAACTGAATTTATAATGTAATGGTCTGTTTCACTTGTAGAATATTTTTTTTTACCTGATTAAATATTTCAGGTGTAATTAACATTTTTTACACTATAAATTTAACTTCAATAGTCACCTTAATCATATGTAGATACAATCTTTGTTAGTAAGATTTTTCACGCTTTGATTATACCCAGAGCAACATTAGTGGGTTTTATCACCTATAGACTCTTCATCATTGGAATGAAAAAGAAAAGCAGTTCTTCGCATTTATTTTATTTTGAAATTTTGTGTTAATTGAAACAACACAAATGTGAGTAACCACTATATCAAGAAACAAACCTCAATACCATCAAATGGTAGTTGTTTGCCAAAAATGAGAACTAAAGTGATATAATGTGATTAAGACACTGAAGTTAACAAAAGTAAAAAGTCTGAAAATTTGCTGTCAAATACTGATATTTCTAAAGATAAGATAATATGTGTCTTATGTTTCTTAGTATACTCTCTTTTAAGCTGATTTATTTTAATTATGCATAATAACTATGTTTTATCTAAAGCCATAGTAGAAGATATGGTTATTCTGTGAAAACTGGAGTATTTACATAAGAAACAAAATACCACCATGATATAATAATGTATGTTCTTTTAACTGCATTATCTGTTTTTACTTTCAAATTAAAAGACTAAAGCAAACTGTATTAGTCAAAGATATTCTAAAAAAAAATGTGAAAATTACTCCAAGATGCTGTGGGATGGTCTGTATGTCAAGTTACTCTGATTGGTCAATAAGTAAAACACTGATTGCCCAGTGGCTAGACAGGAAGTATAGGCGGGACTAACAGAGAGGAGAAAAGAAAGAACAGGAAGGCAGAAGGAGTCACTGCCAGCTTCTGCCATGACAAGCAGCATGTGAAGATGCCAGTAAGCCACGAGCCACGTGGCAAGGTATAGATTTATGGAAATGGATTAATTTAAGCTATAAGAACAGTTAGCAAGAAGCCTGCCACGGTCATACAGTTTGTATGCAATATAAGTCTCTGTGTTTACTTGGTTGGGTCTGAGCGGCTGTGGGACCGGCAGGTGACAAAGATTTGTCCTGACTGTGGGCAAGGCAGGAAAACTCTAGTTACACCATGAGCTGACACTGTAATCTTGGGTCCTAACTAGGTCTGAAAATACAATTACTTCTTCTTGGTGAAGTCCAGTCTTTCCCTCTAAGGACTCAACAGATTGCTTAATTTCTAAAAATTTTGTAAAAAAAAATGATATTAAAACAAAACAAAATGAAACAAACAAAAAACAAAACAAAAAACAAACAAACAAAAAAAGCTGGGTGGTGAAGGTACACATCTTTAATCCCAGTACTCGGGAGGCAGAGGCAGGTGAATCTCTGTGAGTTTGAGGCCAGCCTGGTCTACAAAGTGAGTTCCAGGACAGGCTTCAACAAATCTTGTCTCGAAAGACCAAATAAAAAGAAAAGAAAATGAAAATGATATAGTCTTGAAAGTTAATCCATTTATGTTAATTACATACAAAAATAATTCATGGAAACAAAAATGTTCTTTAATTGTATAATTAGACACAATAAGCAACTCAGTGGTTACATAAGATAGATCATACCAACAAATAAAGGCCAAGTGAATTAACCAGTACATAAATGTCTATGTGTGAATAATAGCTTTATTTCTATATTATCAATGTTAGTAATAATATTAATCAATATTTAATGCAGTAAATATAGCTATAATTTACCTTACTGTTCACAAAGCATTTCATGTAGTTGTATTTAGTGGAGAGCACAGGCTTTGGGACTTCCACACTTTATTAAGTGATTTGAATTTGTGGACAGGAAACAGCAGCTTTATCTGGCAGTCTTCAGTAAAGTGGTTATACCACACAAGAAACTTAACTATTCTAAATAATTTGTTTTTGCTGTTTTTACTAATTTATTTATTTCTGAGACCAGATGTCTTTTAGGCCATGCTGACAGTCCATTCTGTAGGTGGCTGAGACTAGTTTTGAATTTCCTCATTCTTCTGTCCCATAGAGAACCTGAATGTCATTATATGCATGGCCTACTCTAAATGGTTTCCCTAAACATCCCTATCGTTCCTAACATAAATCCTCTCATTTGTCCCCTTTTCTCAGCCTTTCTCCAGAGTTAATATTTGGTACAAGGCTAAATGCTCACATTTAGAAAGAATATGTTTTTAATAATACACTAATTTTCTCCTATCAGCAAAAACAATGCTTCAACATATGATCAATATAAGATGATGAATGATACTTTTTATGCCAAGTCTTTAAAATTCAGATAAGACTGAGATGAAAATAAGACTAAAGTAGATCATTAATCATGTTATATTGATTGTAATCTGTTTCTTATTTTTTTAACACAGCTGTTAGAAAACTTAATACAGTGACTTTCATTGTATTTTTATTGGACAAGAACTGCTTTAAACATTTTACCTTCCTAAGGGAGAGTTCTCTCATACAATGAGATCTTATTTGCAAGTTGTGACTCATTATCACTTCAAAACAATTAAAATGTTCTACATAATTAGATTACTTTATTATCACTTAATGTAGGGCAAAGCTATTATCTTTCCACTACAAAGTGGAGTAAAGGTGTTCTTATTCAGAAACACATGTAAACAGATTTGAGACATAATTTGTTTGGGTTTTTTTTTCTGTTTAATGTTATTTCCTGCTACTAAAGACTTCATTTGATTTGTCAGGGTATGCTCACTCACCAGTAGGTTAATTAATTTTGTTTCTGAACTTTTATCCCTTCAGATTTTTATAAATTGAGACACATTGATAAGATCATTACTGGATATTGCCTTACTGTGATATTAAACACAGTTAATTATGTACATGGGTCAATGCTTAATTTTAAATCTAAGCACTTTGGTACAAATCTGAACCCCAGAACCTTTTATATTAACAGAAATAATTGGTAAAATAAGGTTTTTGATTTTTTTATGTGTGTGTGTGAAGGATCACCTGCAGCACATTCCAATCTTGAAATGACTATATAATTAAGAATGACCTTGATACTTTTGCTTCTACAGCGTAGGTGTTGTGACCCCAGGTCATTCAGGTCTAAAGGTCAAATTCAGGACTTCTTTCATGGTAACCAGGCATTCTATAAATTCAGCAATTTTGTCAGCACTTTGGGTTCTTAATTTTCTTTTGCTTTTAAAAAAGTTGTTAATTGAAATAGAATTCTATCATTCTTTCCTCTCTTTTTCCTCTATTCAGTACTTCCCAGCTACCCTCTCTCAATGACTTCCATATCCATGCTATCTAAAATTACAGCCTCTTTTCAATTATTTTGCAATATATATATTACCTGTGTAATAATTGAGAGTGTGGATTGCACAAATATGTAAATAAAACCTGCTGAGTTTGTAATTGTTTGTGTGTATAAGGTTTTGAGGTTTACTACTTTGCATTGGACAATCATAAAGAGGCTCATCCCCAAGAGACAGTAATTCTCCTTCCAACTGCAATCATTAGCTGCTTGTAGTTCTCTGTCTAGTGGTGGGACCCTGCAAAATTTTCCCCTTCTACATCAGCATGTCAATTGGTATTATCATTTTTCTTGCATTCTTTATGCAGACATTTCTAGGAGAAACTATTTCACTGCAGACTTCATAGATCTAGCTCTTACAATCTTTCCACCCCCTCTTCTGCAAAGTGCCCTGAGCACTTTGTGATACAGACTTACCCATTGAGGCTGGGTTCACCATGAACTGTTGATCTCTGTATTCAATCAAGTTGTGTTTTTCTCTGATGCTCTCCATTTCCCATGCTTTGGTCAAAGGTGTTAGCTGCACTTGTCTGTGGGCATAAGGATAAAAAAAATCGAATTTAATAAGGAATTATGTTTGTCTAGCAAAGCAGAGGTAGCAAATTCTTTCAAAACGTTCATGATGCCACTAGCCTTGGGATGCTAGCTAGGTTTCCAGTGCTAGGCATGATTTTCCTTTTGTTGAATGAGCCTTAAGTCCAAATATACAGTTGCTGGTTACCACCACCATGTGATGCATTTTTATGGATATCTTTCCATGTTGATTATTGTCTTGGTTTATAGGAGTTGTACTTAGGAAGGTGTAGCATGAATCTTAAAAGTTCTTATTAATAAAATCAAATCTGAGGCCAATTATTGAGGTCAATGCTGGTAGATTAGAGAGACAGAACAAGCCACAGCTATCTCACCTTGCCAATTCCTCAGCTGGTCCTGTTTCCTCAGACTGGAAGCCTCTGAGTCCTCATCCAGAATGAATCTCAGCTGAACTGTGTTGCTCCAAAGCCTGAAAGCTTAACCAGCCAAATGCCAAATGCCTATAGGTTCTGGTCCTCATGCCTTATATAACCTTTCTGCTTTCTACCACCACTCCCTGGGATTAAAGCCTGCTTTCTGGGATTAAAGGCGTGAGTCACCATGCCTGGTTGTTTCCAATGCGGCCTCTGGAATGCTAGGATTAAAGGCGTGTGTTAACATTTTCTAGCCTAAGTATCTTGGGGCTTTTCTGTTCTCTGACCTCAGATGAGTTTATTAAGGTACACAATATTTTGGGGAATACAATACCACATTTCCTCTCTTTTTGTCTAAAATTAAAAAAGGCTTATAACTAATACAAGAAAAACTATCCAATAAATATATACAATATATACAGCCAAAAATTACATTAATGATGTCTAGTCCATTAACATTTGACAGATTCAGATAAAATATCTCCATTAATATATAACAATGTCCAGTCCACTAACATCTGATAAACTCAGACCAAAAATTTTCATTACTTATCTTATTTAAAACAAGTAGTTCCTTTTTAAAAGTAGATTCCATAATCTCCCTTTTTCATAATACATTAGTAGTCTACTTTTTGTCATTTTTATATCTTCCCCTTTTTCTTCAGTGTAGATTCAGTGATTTACCTATTTATCCTATTATTTATCTTTTTTCTCAGAGTAGATTCAGTGATCTAACTCATATTTTATTCTCTTTTTCTTTTTGCTTTCTAGGGGTGGAGATATCTTTAGGGAATCTTGAAAAGAAAAATGTTGGGTTAATTGTCAAGTCCTGTATCATTTGTCCAGTCTCTGCATAAAAGGAAAGTTCAGGGCTTGTCACAAGTCCTTGTTCGAGTAGCCTGTCAGGCTGGATCATCTCAGCTAGTCATCTCAAAATTGTCCTTAACAGTTTGTAGTCCAAAGCAGATCTTTCTGTGGTGTTAATCAGCCTAATAGCTTTACCATAGTCCATGTGGAATCATCATTGGGGAGTCCTGTCGTTTTTTTTGAAGATTTCAAAGTAACTCTTAGGTGTGGTCATGGTTCCCTGCAGACTTTTTTTTTTTTTTTTTGGCCTCCTCTGTGGTTTGGAGCAATCACAGTCTGATAAATGTCTGTCTCTCAGAACCATGAACATTCTTCCCTAGAACAGAAAATCTTCACAGCAATTTCTCCCCACCATTTGTCTTGCCAAACTTTTCCAAACTGACCTTTGCCAATGTTTTCTTGTAACACGATGGTCCTGGCAATTCTTCTCTGAACCAGCAGCAGTAAACCCTTCGTCCCAGGTAGCAGCATCACCGTAGTCACCAACACGATGAGAAGGAGCTGGCAACGTGGAGTAGTAGCCACTGCTTCCACGGTCCCACCACTGTTTGTGGCTCAGTCTGGGCTGAAGCTTCTCCTTAGCAAGCCTCCTAGGCCGGCCTCTAACTCGGGATCCTCCTGCCTCTGCCTCCTTCAGTAAATCCTACCATTGTGTGCCACCACAACTGGCCGAGTGTAGCTCGGGTCTTTTCAAGAATTTGTACCACTAACGTTGGGCACCAGATGTAGCAGGAATCTTAACAGTTCTTATTAATAAAATCAAACCCGAGCCAGGTAATGGGGTGAACACTGGAAGGTCAGAGAGACAGAATAAACCACAGCTATCTCACCTTGCCAATTCCTCAGCTGGTCCTGTTTCCTCAGACTGGAAGCCTCTGAGTCCTCATCCAGAATGAATCTCAGCTGAACTGTGTTGCTCCAAAGCCTAAAAGCTTAACCAGCCAAATGCTTAACCAGCCAAATGCCAAATGCCTATATGTTCTGGTCCTCACGCCTTACATAACCTTTCTGCTTTCTACCACCACTCCCTGGGATTAAAGCCTGCTTTCTGGGATTAAAAGCGTGAGTCACCATGCCTGGCTGTTTCCAATGTGGCCTTGAACTCACAGAGATCCAGAGGGATTTCTGTCTCTGGAATGCTAGGATTAAAGGCATGTGCTAACATTTTCTAGCCTAAGTATCTTGTGGCTTTTCTGTTCTCTGACCCCAGATGAGTTTATTAAGGTACACAATATTTTGGGGAATACAATACCACAGGAAGGACTGTTTAGTTTCTGTTTCCTTGGAAACACTTGGAATCTTGCGTGGAATTTTCTAGTCCTGTGGAGGCTAGGCAATTCAAATCATGCTAGACTTGTGTCCTTAGAGTTTAGTCTTCAACAGTAGAGGTCCACCCTCACCCTCTGAGAAGCAACTGAAAACTACATCAATATTCTGTTGTTGAATATTATTTTAAGATGTGTTACATTCGTTCATGCTGTGGAATATTTGTTTAAGGATGTGAAGACTTGTTGCATTCTTTTTATGTTGCATTTGTTTAACTCTGTGGAGCTGTGTTACTTTGCCTGTCTAAAACACCTAGTTGATCTAAGAAAGAGCTGAATAGCCAATAGCAAGGTAGGAGAAAGGAGAAGTGGACCTCACAGGTAGAGAGAATAAATAGGAGGAGAAATCTGGGAAAGAAAGATCAAGGAACTAGAAAAGAAGGAGCCAGCTTCCCAGACACACTGCCAGACATGCAATAAGAAGAAACAGAGAAAGGTAAAAGCTCAGAGGTAAAAGGTAGATGGGATCATTTAAGTTAAGGAAAGCTGGCTAGAAATAAGCCAAGCTAACGCCAGGAATTCATACGAAAGAATAAGACTCAGTGTGTTATTTATTTGGGAGCTAGGTGACAGGGCCCATAAAGAGCCCAAAGCACACAGAGTTAAAAACAATCAAATATATTAGTCAATATTGTTTGGGGAGTTACTAGGAATAGCTTAACAAACTATTAAAAAGAGATGACTCAAGCAGGGTACAAGGGTTTTGGTAGGCTATGGTTCTTGTGAAGAGCGTTAGACAATGTGACAAAGAGGGACTGCAGACTATCTTAAACTTTTACATATACCCCATAAAGCCTGAATCAGATATGTGTCAGTTTAAGCAATTCCTAATTTTGTATTAAGTTTCTCATAGTAAGCATATTATAGGAGGCTGTTATAGGTTGCTTTATTAAAGAGCTAACAACAAAAACAATCAAAGTGGTTCATAGTTCATATGTTTCCACTAGTTTGGCTATTTGTCCCTGTGTTTTTTCCAATCATGGTCTCAACAATTCTCACTCATACAATCCCTCCAATAGCTGAGAAGCCCCCAACTGGATCAGGCCCTCTGGATAAGTGAGACAGTCGATTAGCTTGAACTATTTGGGAGGCCCCCAGTCAGTGGGACCCAGGCCTGTCCTGAGCGCATGAGCTGGCTTTTTGGAACCTAGGGCCTATGCAGGGACACTTCGCTCAGCCTGGGTGAAGGGAGGAGGGGACTGGACCTGCCTCAGCTGAATCTAGCAGGCTGAGCTGAATCCCCAGGGGATTCCTTGCCCTGGAGGAGAAGGGAATGGGGGGTGGGCTGGGAGGAGGGGGGGAGGTGGGAGGAAGGAGGACAGGGGAATCCATGGCTGATATGTAAAATTAAATTAAATAATAAAATAAAAATTTAAAAAATTAAAAAAAAAGAGTAGGGAAAGTAGTCAGGCCGTGGTGGTGCACGTCTTTAATCCCAGCACTCGGAAGGCAGAGGCAGGCAGAGGCAGGCAGATCTCTATGGGTTTTAGGCCAGCCTGGTCTGCAGAGTGAGTTCCAGGAAAGGAGCAAAGCTACACAGAGAAACCCTGTCTTGGAAGAAAAAAAAACAATCAAAATGATATAATTGTCATATAAAAATTTTAAAAATAAGGATTTGATTTCCATAACTAGCATAGAATTAAATGGGAAATATGGATTTGTACATAGCACATATTTAGTATCAATTTTTAATCTCATTTTTCTTAGTATTTTTCATAGATAAACATCTTCAAAATAGTTTACTGCAATCTTTGTGAAATAAAATCAGAATTTCAATTTTGTGTTTCATCATGTTTACTCATTCTATTATTAAGTCTAAAACATTTTATATGGGTTTACTTCAAACTATATTGTTATATCACTGTTAAAAACTTACTTTTCCTCATACATGTAGTTTATTTTTTAAATAGATTCCATTAAACAGGATCAAAGAAATAGACACTCAGACTCTATCAGCCCTATTTTTACAGGTAATATCTGAGAGCTCTTTCACCTTGCTTTTCTTTTTCTTTCAAATGGCTGCTTTATTGCTATGGTGAAGTTTACCATTCCAACCTAAAAGTGCAACTTCCGCATATTGATTGTTGTAAACTAAAGGACACTGAGAAAACTATTGCTGAAGGAGGTGGAGTCCTCTTTCTACGATGATGTAATAAATCCAGTGGAGGACTTTTCATTTTCCTCTGGAGTAGGTCAGATTGCGTTCATCTGAGTGGCTTTCTCTATACATTTAGAGAACAGAGCCTCTGTATCTCCAAGGACAACAGCCTTGGGGAAGCCCCTGAGCCAAGCACATCATAATTATCCAGGATATATTTACTCTGCAAGCACATCATAATTTTCCTCGTATTACTCTCCACTGTTCATTTTTTGCCCCATTATTTTTTTTCTCTAAACTGCCATTCCTCAACAAACTCAATAGAAAACACTCTGCTATATTTTTATTTGGTTTTTAATAATTTCTTCTGTCTTTTAAGATTATAATATATCTGCCTCCATTTGTCACTGGAAAAAGGCTCTATGATGACAGCTAGGTTATTTGCTAGGCTGGTCACCAGAGTAGACCAGTCCAGGCACCCTCTGGACCACAGCCAGCAGACCAAGGTGGGGCCAACCTTGTTCATTCCAGAGAGCCTCCCCAGCACACTGACTCTTCCTATTCCCATGATGTCTTCAGCTATCATGGTATCTTCCTCCCTGCGCTCCCACTCTGTCCCTGTTCCAGCTTGACCCTCCCATTTCCCTATGTTCTCATCCCCAACTCTGCGTCCTCTGCCACGCCCCCCACACACACCCAGTCCACTCATGTAGATCTCATATACTTCTCCTTCACAGGGTCATTCATGTGTCCCTCCAGGAGTCTTTTCCTGTTAGCTAGCCTCTCTTGAGTTGTGGGTTACAATCTAGCCATCCCTTCCCTCCTGTTTAGTATCCACTTATGAGTGAGTACATACTATGTTTGTATTTCTGAGTCTGGGTTACCTCACTCAAGATGATATTTTCTAGATCTATCCATTTGCCTGCAAATTTCATGATATCATTATTTTTTACTGCTGAGTAGTACTACATTGTGTATATGTACCATATTTTCTTTATCCATTCTTCAGTTGTCTTTGTCCAGTGACACAGATGGAGGCAGATACAGAGATCCATGGCCAAGCACCAGGCTGAGTTCCAGGAATCCAATTGATGAGAGAGAGGAGAGATACTGTAAGCAAGGGATGTGGAGATCATGATGGGAGGATGTGCAGAGATGACGGACCATACTAGTGGAAGCCCATGAACTGTGGACTGGTGGTTATGGAGCCCCCATGGGACTGGACTAGGCCCTCTGGACACGGAAGACGGTTTGGCTCCAACTGTTTGGGGGGCACCCAGGCAGGGGGATCGGGATCTGTCCCTGGTGCATGGGCAGGCTTCTGGGAATCCAGTGCCTGTGGTGTGACACCTTGCACAGCCTTGGTGCAGTGGGAAGGGGCTTGGACCTGCCTAGGCTCAGTGTGCTGGGCTCTGCTGACTCCCCATGGGAGATCTCGATTTGGGGGATGTGGGGATGCAGGGTGGCTTGGGAAAGAGGGCTGGGGGTGGGAGGAGGGAAGAGGGAGGAGGGGGGTTCTGTGGAGAGCATGAGGAGTGAGTAGAAGATTTCTTAATAAAGAAAAATTAATTAATTAAAAAGATTATAATATATTGGACTATTTTCTACTTCTCTTTACTCCCTCTATACCCTCCCAAATGCCCTTCCTTGATCTTTTTTGAATTTTATGAAATCTGTTTTTATTAATTGTTATTACAAACATATCCATAAATGCGTAAATACATACTGCACGATCAGAAAGAGCACAAGAGTAGACATGCTAATATGGAGGGGAGCTGGAGGCCTCAATCCTACACAAAGAACTACCAGCAAATAAGAAATGATATAGCCTTCCTGTTAAAAGAGCACATTAATTGATTCTCTAAAACCAAATGGACTGTGTTGAAAATCATGGTTTTTGACCATGTTACCAATCATGATTTCCCTTTAATGCAGCAGGTTTCACATCTAATCACAAGAGCAGATGGTTATAGTCGTAAACAGTCTTGATAATGTTACACTAGTGGTCACACTTTTCGTAGCAGGTAGGGTATGTTGCTCACAAGATTTTGTATTAGTGAAAATTAGAAATGTGTTCTCATTTCCAGTAGCCTGCCTTGCAGGTTCCAGCTCTATGAATGCTAAGAAACAGGGATAAAGATTCTTTGTGATATTTTTTTAAAAAATAAAACAGTCATGAAGTACCTGGACTAGCAGTATAACCACATAAGTATTTAGATTGTGTTAAATAGTCAATTAGTAAGACACATGGTTCACATGGTTGCTGATATTAAGATCTTGCTGTGGACTTTTCTCTCTCTTGGGCTCTTAATTTCCATTGAAAAAAATCAGAAGAGACTTACCAGAGCGCATAGGTGTAGATGACAAGTAGGGATTATTACAGAATAAGTGATGTGCCCTCAGATGTCAATAAAAGAATGACCAAAGGACCACAGAGCCAGTTTACACTCAGACTGTAAAATAGACACCTTCTCCTGAAGACCATTTTCTGTCCCCAAGAGATTTACAGACCCCTTGGGATTAACTCTTAAGAACTGTTAGCTGGATAGTAATCTTAGAACCTTCCAGTTAATTCAGGAAAGTCCTGTCTCTTCTCAGGGACACTTATACAATTTTGTTCGGATCCCATTTGTTTGAGAATCAAGCAGAGTTCTAGAGTTTCAATTCCTTGTCTCACAAGCTAATGGTAATGAGGGAAGTGACAAATTTCTAGCCAGTAATCTAACACTAAACATATCCCTCACCAACTGGAAGTTTTTTCTTTTATTTTCTTTATTTCATTTTTAAACAAAGGGTATTTATTGGTTTCCTACCTAATTATACTAACCTTTAATAAATAGCTGAGTTATTCTCTTCTACTTTTCTGACTGGCTTCCTAAAATATTACTGTTCTTGATCCAATGGTTGTTTATAGTCATTTCCAATGCTGGTTAAGACTGTTTTCAAAGTTTTATACATCAGACCCTATTAATTTCATAAATTACTAAAAATTGGATCTGAACCATGGAGAAAGTTGCAAAGTTCAGAACTCATGGAACCTTTGCTTAAATCAAAATTGTCCGACTTTGTATCTCCTGCACTTAACCACTCACATTGTTTCTGGTTCACAGCTACTTTACAGTATCTGGCAAGACTACCAGGAAATTTTAGCAAACAGAGCTATTAAGATAATTGTCTAAATGGGTTGAATCAATCAATCAACTCTTAGTTATTTAAAGGTTGCTTATTTGGCTCTTTCTTCTCTCCCCATTTCTCTTTGGCTTTCTGCCTCTGGCCATTTCATTGCTCTTCAGCACTTTCATTAGAGATTTGGCACAGAAAAGTGAAGAAAAGATGAAAACTAAATGAGGCTATTTAATTTCCCAATAGGCTTAGCAATTTTTAAATATTCCTTCAGGGGAGTATGATGAAATTTGGGTTAACTTACCTACTTATTAGGAAGGTCATATACTTTTAAGCATTATCAGCTTTGCTGATAAGGAAAAGGACAGGAGTAACTACAAACAAATGTGAAAAGGTAAAATAAGTTACTTAAAATATCTTTCAAAAATATAATACATCATTGATTACCTATTTAATTGTGATTGCTATATTTTTCAATATTTTGTAGTCCTCTTATTTTCTTAAAATAAAAGTTTCATTTAGAAACGTTTTATGTTTCATACACTTCTCCAGTTTCAAATAATTCCTTTTAAGTGATTTTCAATTCCCAAACCTGATGCAACCATTAGTATAAATCAGTTTAAGGGAATCTTATGTCTGTAGTGTGATCCTTTGTGGACAAGCATTGTTAGTGCCTCCCTACATCACAACCAGCACTAGGCATCTGAGAATGTGTTATCTTTCCATGTAAAGTTGCCTTCTCAACATGCATGTAATAAAGGGATGGCAGAGTACATTGTTTCTTCTACTATGTTTGATTTAATATAATGTTGTTGGCAAAAATTCATGATGTGGCTCATATGTATTCCTGGTCAGTGCTAATACATTGACTTTAAAACCAATATGCTACAGTATATTTATTTACTGATCAGTTGATGGAACTCAGGAATGATTGTAGTTTGAGGCTATTATGAATAATAATTTCAAGAAAATTCGCATACAAATCTAAACCATATGTAGGAATAGAGTCTGAATACAAAATCTACTTCTTTCTTTTTGAAAAAAATTCTGAAGACTTTACTATAGTTGAATCTATTGTTTGTTTATTGTAGTATAATTCATCCTATAGTGATAACTATCTAAATTACAAATAATATTTGACTAAGGACAAATATTTATTTCAATATATACATACATGATACAAACACAAAACTAAAATTATATATACATATACATTTATATCATGTATGTATATATCATTGTGAAATTTTATATTACAATATTGAAATAAATAAATGTATATGTATATAATTTTAGTTTTGCATATTAACATCCATTTAAAAATTTATATGTAATTACAAACATACATATACTCTATAGAGTTTTAAAAGATTAGTCTGTATCCTGTACATGGAACTTTGGAAAAAAATAAAAGCTAATAATCTACTCAAAGCATAAAACGATAATCAACTCCCTATGGTAAATATGGAAAATTGGTAACGAATACATCCCATCTGGAAACTGTTGCCAACAAACCATTTGCAAAGCACTGGGTGTGATACATTAGAGTGGCAATGACATCTAGACAGTGTTTACCTTCTCAGACTATCCTCAAATAGCTAAGGGGAAACAATTAAACCTGAGAAAAAGTATCAATTTTAAAATTCATTCTTTAACTGAATGTAACTGGTATTGAGTGAACTTAAAATATACTTAGAAAAGAGGAATTTTTTTTACTATATAATTCATGGTTGATGAATGTATACAACATCCATTCTCCCATTGATATATTTTACGTACATTTCAGAAAAGTTCCTCTAGTATAGATAACATTTAGTGAAATGTGTTCTACAGGGAAAGTCATAAAATATCCAAGACAGGCAGAAGTTACAGATTATTACCATGCGTGACTATGGCTATACATAAATCCATTCCAGGACTTACTCCTGATTCTCATGGAACAAGCATATAGGAGTTGTGATATAAACAGAAAGTTTGAAAACTGACAAATGTATAATCTGTCATTCATTTGCTACTACTCACTGTGTGGATAAAGATGTGTGTCCCTTTTTTAAAATCTAAATTTAATTTATTCTTTCTTCATTCAACACATTGTGAGGGTAAGTATACATCTACAGTACTTATTTACCTCATCTTGGGTCCAATTTCCTCCTACTGAGGAGCAGTAATAGTTTTTAGTAAACATGATAAAGCAGATAACCTGATTTAATATATACATATATTAATAATAATACACAATATTTATATATAGCATGATTTTCTATGTTTAAATATCTGATTATCCATATATATGTTTATTATATATTATTATTATATATTATTATTATTGTATATTTTATATATATTAGTATTAAATATATAAATATTCTGCCGGGTGGTGGTGGTACACACCTTTAATAACAGCACTCGGGAGGCAGAGCCAGGTGGATCTCTGTGAGTTCAAGGCCAGCCTGCTCTAGAGAGCAAGATCCAGGGCAGGCACCAAAACTACACAGAGAAACCCTGTCTTGAAAAACCAATATATACACAATGATTTGCAATTCAGATTATATATCTTCTCTTAGTTTGGTTTGTACTGCTGTTGTAAAACACCATGACCAAAATCAACAGGGAAAGGAACGAGTGTTTTTTAGCTTATAGCCTATAGTTCATCATAAAGGAAAGATAGGTCAGGAACTCAAGTCAAGAATTCTGAGACTTCAGGTGTTCCTGAAGTCTCAGAAGCATATCATAGGGATGATGCTGATTACTGGCTACTTCTCATGACACACTCAGCTTGCTTATTTTATAAAATGCAGAAGTCCATCCAGGAGTGATAACCCATCCCCACAAGCACCTGTGCCCTTCCACATTAACCTTTAACCGACGGAAGACCTATAGACATAACTACAGAAAAATTTGATGGAGGTATTTTTTTAAATAAAGTTCCTTCTTCCCAGGTGATCAGAGCTTGTGTCAAATTAACAAAAAACTAAAGAGCACAATTTCTAAATTATTAAACTTGTCTCTTTTATTGAAGAATCATCTTTATATCATAGAAGCCTTAACAGAAATGTTTTAAAATGAAATATTTTACTTTTGTATCCAAATATTTATCTTTATCATACTAAAAAATAATAATTACTGATAGTAACCTCAATCACAGCAGTTATATATGATTTTTTTGTTAATTTTCACATGGTCTTATTATACATATATACATTTCTTTATTTTTAATTGTGAAATAGTGAAAATTTTATTTCCTTCTATCTCATTTCACTCAACTACTTAATCACAGTTAATACTTTATATATACTAGCACAAAGACACATAGAATTTGCTCTCAATAATGAAACCTGTCAAATTACAGTCTTCATAAGTAAACATATACATATATAGATAGGTATAAATATATGTAAATGTATTATATATTTGTTAGCTTTTCTTCATATATACATATGCAAATGGCAACTGATTAGAAACAGAAACAAGGTTATTCATCCAAGAAATATATGCTCAGATGTATTCATCAGGCCTACCAGCAATTCTTTGCATGTGTTAGCAACTTTCCATGACTATGACAAACATACCAATCTGATCAGAACAACATTGTTTTAAACTTTATTCTCTCATACACTACATCCCAACCATAGCCTCCCCTCCCTCCAGTCGTCCTAGTCCTTACCCACCTCCCTTCTCCCACAGATACACCCCTGTACCCCATTCTGTCTTCCCCTAGTAAAGAGCCGGCCTCTGAGGGACATCGACTAAAAAGGAACGGGGCACAACAACATACAATAGACCAGACACAAATCCTCACATCAAGGCTGGGTGAGGGAACTCAGTAGAAGGAAATTGGACCCAAGATGAGGTAAATAAGTCAGAGACACTCCCATTCCCACAGTTAAGATTCCCACAAAAACGCCAAGTCAAAAAACCCTTTCATATATGCAGAGGATCTAGCTAAGACCCATGCCGGCTTTGTGATTAGTGTTTCAGTCTCTGTGAGACCCCATGAACTTTGCTTAGCTGACTGCAAGGGCCCTGCTCCCCCAGTGTCCTCAACTTTCTGACTCCCAGTTGTCCTCCTACCCCTCTTCTGCAGAGTTCCCCAACCTGTGAGGAGAAGGATCCAACTAAGACCTCCAACCTGGGCACACTTTCTGGCTAATGTTTGCCTATATATTTCCACATCTGCTTTCATCACCCATCACAGGAAGTCTCTCTGATATCAACTGGGCTATGCATCAATCTTTGAATATAGTAGAATATCATTAGGAATAATTTAATTGAATTTTTTTTTTTTTTTTTTGGCCAGGTCTGCTTGGTTCTACCCTTGGTCTCTAGGCTATTCACCTTCCAGTTCCTGGGCTTCTAGGCAGTGTTGGTCATGGGCTCTCTCTTAGGGAATGAGCCTCAAGTTAGACCAGTCATTGGTTGATCATTCCCACATGTTATGTAACACATCTTCCATGCAGGACAGATTGAAGGTTAAAGATTTTTTTGGCTGGATTGGTATCAAAGTCTCACCACCAGAAGCCTTGCTGTATGACAAGAGATGGATAGTTCAAGCTCTTCCTCCTCTATTACTAGGACTCTTAGCTAGGGTCATCCTTATAGAGTCCAGTGAGTTTCAATTGCATTAGGTTTCCACATTGTCACTCAAACGCCTTACAATCCATACCACTCTAAACGTGCTTGATCTTGTCTGATCATAACAACTCAAAGAGGGCTTATTGATCTTGGTAGACATTTCAAAGTTGGCCTTATATTATGAAAGGATGAGGAATGGTAGAGCAAAAATTACATAACATTTCTTCTAGGGAGCAGAGAGAATCAAATGTAGAAAGGAAGGAACAGGTGAAATTGTCTCAAATACCATCCCAAGTGATTTATTTCCTTCAAGTAGGAATCGCATATACTTTCACTATTTCCCAATAACCTCATGATATTACTAATACATCAACAAATTTTTCCAATATCAGAACAAAATCCTCATAATTTAACCTTCCTGGAGACACTTTACCAGGTCTACTTTGTTGATCTCTTAAAGATATCTTGTTCAAATCAAGTGGTCAATCAAAATTAACCACAGTAATCTGAAGTGAAAATTTATGTAAAACAACATCACCAGGTGGTGGTGGCACATGCCTTTAATCCCAGCACTGGGGAGGCAGAGACAGGCAGATCTCTGTGAGGTCAATGCCATCCTGGTCTACAACGTGAGTTCCAGGACAGTCAGGACTGTTTCACAGAGAAACCATGTCTCGAAAAACCAAGAATAAATAAATAAATGAAATTGATTTCTTTGATGGGCAATGGTGATGCATATCTTTAATCCCAGCACTCGGGAGGCAGAGCAGGCAGATCTCTGTGAGTTCGAGGCCAGCCTGGTCTACAGAGTGAGTTCTAGGATGAGCTCCAAAGTTACACAGAGAAATTCTGTCTCAGAAAACCAAAAAAGAAAAAGAAAGAAAAAAGATAAAAGCAACATCATATCTGGGGAACAGAACTTTCTTTCATTCCATTTCCATTTTTACTGACTACTATACTACCCTTCACATCACTACTGCCTAATAATCACTGAATCTTCACATGGTGGTTCTTTCTTATATTTAAGCGGCCAGCATGACTCCAGAAACAATCACACTGCTCCTACATCTGTCTCATATCTACAGAGCATACTGTCCTTCAAGATACTACAATGGCTTTCTTTCAAAATAATTTTCCAGTTTGAATATTGGAAAATTGAAAATTAATAAGCATTTTCTACATTTTTAAAAGCTAGAGTTGTGTTATAATGTCATGTACAATTTAATTTTAGAAATATTTCTACAAAATAATGATAATTTTAAAAAATTTCCTATATTGTCAATTTCTTCAGATACTCAAAAGTGAAAGTCTATATTCAATTTATTTCTTTTTCATTTTAAACACAGATTAAACTCATTTTTATTTAGAAAAGATAAAATAGATTTTTTTGCCACATTAAATATTTATGTTCATTTCCTGCTTTCGACTTGCAACCTCACACTTTAGCTTATGTTCACCCCCTGATTTTCTCCATTAGCTGTGGCCACAGGCGTCACTCAGCTGATCTGCTGTAACATCAACTGGTTTTCTAATCTCGATTGTTTATAAGGTCAAACTTCCTGAATCACTAGGTTAATGTACCCATGCAAAATGTGTATAAACTATACACAAACAAATAATGCCTAGCTACAGGAAAGAGCAGTGGTTTCATACAATGTAGTTAGTTCTATTAGATATGATGCAAGCTATTTCAACATAATCTATATAATCTATATCATTTCCAGTGGTTCCATTCATAAGCTTCGGATAAAGTTTTCAGACATGACTTTAAATTTATCCCAGTAAATTTGTGACATTTTTAGATATTAAGCAATATCTGAAATATTAAGCAAAATTGTCTGAATTAGAATACTTATTACTCATTTTCTAGCATTTTATATACGATGAAATATATTTAACTATAACAAAACTTACAATTTTGTCCTAATTATAATCTTGACAAAATATTACATAAACACAGCCCTATAATCCTTGTAATAGAAAGCTGGGTTTAGAGGATCATTAATTCAAAGCCAGCCTGCACTATGTAGTAATATTCTGTAACAGCCAAAAGCAAAACACTAACCAATACTTCTCAATACTTCTAAATTAACTAGAAAAGTATCCTGGTGTGTGTGTGTGTGTGTGTGTGTGTGTGTGTAATGCACTTTTTAGTGAAGGTTTAAGCACATGTGCCTCTGTGTGTGTGAAGAACAGAGGTGGATTTTTGTCTGGAGACAAGATCTCTCATTGAACAAGAAGTTCATAGATTTGGCTAGGCTAGGTAACCACAAAGCTATATAAATTTGCCTATCTCCATCCCACTCATCACAACAATGCTAGGAAGATTACTTGTATTTGGGGGATGAGAACTCATGTACATGTTTGCATGGAGAGCCCCTTATGGACTGAGTCATATCCCACATCCAAAAATATAATCTTTTTAACATCTCCACATTTATCTTCCATCAGATTTATCACTGGATGCAATGAAGTTACACTAGCACAATAATATCCTGTCCATTTTGTGTAAAAGGTGCATTCATTTTCAAAGAAAAACATGCATTTATTAAGGCTACAAGATTGGGCTTAATTCTGGAAAAAAATTAAATGTGCAAGAGCAGGAACCGTTTATTTTGTATATTAATTGACTTTCCTTATTCCACACACACACAAAAAAATGCATCCTCAACATCATTCACACTTCTTTAATAGAATTTGCCAGTGTGAAAGCAGGGACAGTAAGAAGTGTCACATCTATGACACTGTATAGTGAAATTTTCCACTTTATAATTGGAGCAATATAACAGTTTTATCCCACCTGCCCTTCTGTCATATTCACTTAGAAAATGCCCTTACTCTACTCATGGGTTTCGTACTATTTCAATTGTTCATTATAGTCATATAAATCTAAGATAGGGTTCATTTCTTATTTTCAGACACTTGTCCTCATTTTTAATATAGTCAACCTATATTTATTGAAAAGTATATTGCAATATCTAAATGAAAAAGAAAACTTCACACTGAAAGGGAGACAGGTATGAGTGTAGGGCTACTCCCAGAGGCGTGGTTTGGACAATGAGCCTCAAGGAGCCTCTGATTCTGCTTGCTACATGTCTGACTGAGATCAATTGGACCTTCCTTATCAACTAACCTCACAAGATCAGAGGGTACAGTTTGGTTTTTAGTGTTTAAAGGGCAAAACTTCAAAGATCTGCTTCTTGGTTTGCAGCAAAAAAGGAAAACTTCACAGTTTCAGATTAAGTACACAGACCATCCAGCATCTGTGGTGCCATATGCTAAGGAAAAGGATTTCTCCACTCTCAGTGACCTGGCTGAGATTCATTCAGTACCCCTCCTCTCAAATCAGCCATTCCATACTCTTCAGCAGCAGTCTTGGGAGGGTCTCCCACACTTGGAAAGTTCAACAGATACATGACAGTTGCTTGTTACACATCCCCAGTGTAAGAAAATTGGGAAATCTGAAACTTCAAAGTCATAGCAATGATTTTGTGATGAAGATGTCACAAGTTTAGATAGCTCAAAGTGGACATTGATTAACCACAGTTCGAGTCTCATCATCTGAGTTCACCAGAATGCCCTGAGCATCAACTCACCGGCTTTCTCAGTCCAAGGCTGGGGAAAGAGGCAGCCGGCCCAACAAGGACACAGCTTTGGTTTGTCTACGTCTTAATACATACGGACAGGAGGCTCCCTGAGCTGGAGGGTAAAAAAAAAAAAAAAAAAAACAACCTTCTTCATGTAACTTGATCTGGATTTCTTTTGCTAGAGACAATGCCTGGAGAAACGAAAATGTGATGTTTCAAAGGTCTTGCACATTCTCTCATAGTTACACCCCCATTCTCCAAATCCACAGCCAGACCCATCTGGGGGAATATGGTTCCTTGCTTGAGAGAAACTAATTTTCCTAAAGACATTTATCAAAAAGAGATTCTGGGTGACACACACACACACACACACACACACACATATATATATAAATAATGTCTAAAAAGGTTTTGTGAGTTAATTAAAACCACTTGCTTATGAAACAATCCATAGTGCTAGTTCCTCCTTCTCTTGAGTTAATTTACTTGAAACATTACACAGTAGTGAAGTGTACTCAAGGCTGCCTGGTGGAAGGTGTTAATTGTATTTTGCATGTCTAGTTTTTAATACCCATTTGATTTCACTTTCTCCTCCCTTCTGGATTCCCATTTAGTACTATCCCCTGCTGTATTGCTTTAGAGCTCTCTTTGACTCTTGAATGTTCCATCTTTGTCTGCCCACCCTCCTTTTGGTCTGTACTCAGGACCACCTGCACAATTTTCAGAACTCCCTTGTCTAGCAATCATTAGGGATGTATAGTTAGCTATTTGAAGAGCATTAAGCCAAACTAGGACATCCCTAGTTTGTTTCCTAGGGGAAATTGTAATGTTGGTGTAGCATGCTGGCATAAACAGCATGGACTGCTTGTGGCCAGAGGACAGGCTATGTCCTTGCATGTGGATAACCCTGATAGCTCAGTAATGCCACACACTGGCTGGAAGCTCTACTGAATGAACCCCAGTGTGGCTTGAATGTTAAATGATCTTTTAATAAAAAACCCGGTACCGGATATTGGGGTAAATGCTGAAAGATCAGAGAGACAAAGGAACAAGCCACTGCCATGTCTCACCTCACCAATTCCATGAATCCTCTGACTGAAGTCCTCTAAGTTCTCACCTGAAAGGCTCCAGCTGAAAAGGCCTTTAGCTGAAAGGGAAGTTTCTGCCAAAAAGCCTTTAGTTCCTCTCTCCTCATGTCTTATATACCTTTCTCCACCCAGCCATCACTTCATAGGAGTAAAGGTGTGTGTGCTTCCCAGTACTGGGATTAAAGGTGTGTGCCACCACTGCCTGGACTCTATGTTTAATCTAGTGGCTTGTTCTGTTCTCTGATCTTCAGGCAAATTTTATTAGGGTACACAATGTATCACCACACCCCAGTATTCAGTTCTAAGTTTTAAGATTCTGTGGAGTCCCTGCAGTTCATGATTAGTTGGGAAGAAAAAAGGTGGTGATGGTGGGGGTCAGGTAATCCTAAAAACAAGAAAATAGGTAAGAATCATATTATACTTTATTGTGACATGTTCCCAGCCCCTTATCTAAAAGGCAAACCTGTAAATTTCAGTATTTTTTATCTAGGCAGGAATTTGGTACTGATGGTCTTCCTTTTCTGGCTTCCTGCTCTGCCCTTTCCACCAGACCCTAGACTACTCCACTTGGAAAGTTAATTTAAATCTCTTTATAGAGGGACACTGAGTTTGTTGGCGTGAAAGTGGGCCCTGTGATGTGCTCTCTGCCTGTTTGGGAGTACCTACACGTCCTCTCCCCCAAATCTGCACCAGGTGAGTCGGAAAGTGAGTGCACAGCATCCGTTTCAATGTGATGATACATCACAATCAATGTCAGGACCAAAATGACTCCTGTGATGATGATGTTTTGACTCCTTCCCTGTCAGTCCCCACCCTCCCCACCTGGAGTATCTCAAGTCTCTTATGAAGCAGAGAAGCCGCTGTGTCTAACTCCTTCCATTAAATTAAGAAGTACTCACCTCCTAATATTTAAGTGTTACTATCTGCTATAAAGTTTCGTATATTCTGATTCTTTTATATTCCATTTTTCAGCACAAAGTGTGGTTTTTATTTAGAATAAAAAAGAAAAAAATAATTTGGTCGCCTGAAGAGTACCTTCTCACAACAAAGGGAATAGAACAACAAGATATAGAACATAGAACATAGAGCATATAGTCTCTAGCTCAACCTCTTCATTTTCAATGAGTTGTGTTGATGTTGACCTCAGCAACAGGGCCCTCAATGTTCATTTGCAAAGAGCAACACTCTGTATTAGCAAGAGTATGGCTTGTTTGGGAATTTCTATGGGAACCACTTGGATAACCACTCAAAAGAATGCATCCAAGGAGGTCCACTGGGAGCCTTGCCTGGCTACAAGAGATGGCCATTTGAGACTCTGTTTCCTCCATTACTAGAAGTCTTCATTGGGATCATCTTCATACATCCCAGGAAGTTTCCACTGCTGTATGTTTTGACAACACACCCCAAATGCCCCCAATTTCAGCCATTTGTCTCTGCAAATTCTCCCTTTACACCACCTCCTTCCACCCCTAATTTCCCAGCATCCATCCTCACCAGCCTTCAGTCTGCCTATAAAATCCATTCTATTCCCCACTCTGTGAGAGACACATGCATCCCAAATATACTCCCCCCTTTTCCTAACCTCTTTGAGTCTACATATTGTAGTTTGGTTGGTGTTTACTTAATGGCTTCTATCCACTTATAAGTAAATACATAATGTTTTTATATTTCTGGGTCTGTGTTGTTTCACTCTGGATAATTTTACCTGGTTCCATCCATTTACCTGCAAATTTCACAATGCCATTTTTTAAAGCTGAGTGATACACCATTGTGTAAATGTAATACTTTCCTTTATCCATTTTTCTGTTAAGGGACATCTAGGTTTTTTTCCAGTTTCTGGCTATTATAAATAAAGCTACAATGAACATGATTGAGAAAGCATCCTTTTGATAGGATTCAGCATAATTTTGATATATGCCCAATAGTGATACAGCTGGATCAATGCTCAGATTTCTGTGGAACTACAATATTAATTTCCATAGTGACTGCAAAAGTTTCACACCCAGTAGCATTGGAGGAGTGCTCCCTTTATTCAACCTTCTCATCAGCATGTGCTGTCACTTGTGTTGTTGATCTTTGCAAATCTGACAAGTATAAGATGGAATCTTAAAGTAGTCTTGATTTGCAATTCCTTGATATCTCAGGATGTTGAACATTTCTTTAAGTATTACTCAACCATTTGAGATTCTTCTAATGATAATTCTTTTGTAGATTTGCACCAAATTTTTTATTTGAATTACTTTGTTTTTGATATCTAGTTTCTTTTTTATATACTTTGAATATTTGTTCTATGTAGTATGGTGGTAATAATAATGTTTCCTATTTTTTAGGCCATCACTTTATCCAAATGTGGTACAGCCATATCTGACAGGAACAACAGAAGTCTTAAAGCTAGCACAGTTGCTTGACAAAGATCCTGCAAAGATGTGTCACATGATGGCCACCTTGCCACTTGTGACTTTAATCTCTGCATGTTGCATACTTGGGGAACTTCTAATATTTGTACAATTTAAAGATATTTGATTAATGAGAAATTTTTTTTTTTTTTTGGTTTTTCGAGACAGGGTTTTTCTGTGTAGCTTTGCGCCTAATTTTTAAAGAATCATTTATGCCTTCTCCCAGGAGTATGGCTTCTAAGCTTCCCCAGGAAAGTGCTGAGCATACTACCCCTCCCACTTTTAGGGAGATATCCTTATCAAATTGAAGGTCTTCCTTATGCCTTGGAAGGTGTGACACGCATGAAGAAGCCAGAGGTCTCTTTATGAGGCTATGAGATTTTCTTGTAAAATCTGTCACCCAACTTACTCAGGAACAAGATAACCAGAACAAAGTAAACTTTAAAAAGTCAATAAAATTTGGTGGATTAGAGGAGTTGACTGCAGATCAGATTACCAGTTTCTTCCTACTATACATTCAGTCACTTATCTGGCATATACAACAACAAAGTTATTAACTAGGTACCTCTGCACTGTACAGAGGCTTATATTGGTGGAAAAAGAATGCTATGGAAAGATGACAAAAGAATGAAGTGTGAGGACCTCTCTTTGTTCGAAAAGTTAGGTAATGCAGAGCCACTGTAGTGCTTCATGATCAAGGAAGAAAAGAATGCCAGGATTAGACATATAAACAACTTTTATAAAGATATAAAATGTAGAGTACAGGTTTTCAAAGTATGACTTAATGATTCTCTGGATTTCCTGAGTGTCTTTTGTTATATCCTCCTTTTCATTTCTGATTTTGTTAATTTGGATATTCTCTCTCTGTGGTTGAGTTGTGGGAGGGACAGAGGGAGAGCAAGGAAAGTGCTATTTTGATGGAGCCATTATGAGGTTAGGGAGAAACCTGGTTTTAGGGAAATTCCCAGGAACCCAAAAGGATGACACCAGCTAAGACTCCAAAGCAATAGTGGAAAGAGTGCTTAAACTGGCCGCCTCCTGTAATCAGACTGATGACTACCCTAACTGTCATCATAGAACCTTCATCCTATAACTGATGAAAGCAGAGATCCACAGCCAAGCACAAGGCTGAGCTCCTGGAGGGAGTCTAGCTCTAGAGAGGGAGGAAGGATTGTCTGCATAGGACTGAGCTAGGCCCTCTGAGTGTGGGTGACAATTGTGTAGCTTGTACAGTTTATAGTCCGCTGGCAGTAATAACAGTATTTATCCCTAGTGCATGAACTGGCTTTTGGGAGCCCATCCTCTATGGAGGGATACCTTGTTCAGCCTTGATGCGGGTGGGAGGGGTTTGGTCCTGCCTCCACTTGATATGCCAGACTTTGTTGACTCCCCATGGGAAGCATTACCTCTCTGAGGAGAGGATGGGAGTGAGGTGGGGAGAAGGTGGGGGGAACAAGAGGAGGAGAGAGAGAGGGAACTGTGGTTGGTATGTAAAATGCAAAAAAAAAAAACCTTCAAAAAATTAAAAAATATAAAGTGTAAAAATTGTATTATGCCAGAAATTGAATAATAACTGCAGCAGCTTTGGCTTGAGGAATTTTCTTGGGCACTCTAACCATTAAAAGTTAATAACACATTACTCAGGACATGTCAGTCTGCCTGGGCTGGCTTAGAGATTTTCTGTATAGTGAGTGATCTTGAAGCCACAAGAACTGCCAGCCTGAGAACAGGCTGTCATATACTTCTAGATTCTTAAAAGTTGGGTTATGAGGTTGATGAATAAAAGTGATTATAGCTGTGCAGTGGTGGCACACGCATTTAATCCCAGCACTTGGGAGGCAGAGCCAGGCAGATCTCTGTGAGTTCGAGGCCAACTTGGGCTACAGAGTGAGTTCTAGGAAAGATGCAAAGCTACACAGAGAAACCCTGTCTTGAAAAACAAAACAAACAAAAAATAAATAAATAAATAAAGTGATTATAGAAGATAATTATTTATCAATGATAATTGAACTTGAGGGAGAAGGATTGTAAAAGATAACACTGTTCTTTCATGGTTTATCAATGATCACTAAATTTATGACCCTAGATATGCAAGTGAAAAAGTTAGACAATTGTCCACAAACAAAAATGTTATAATATATGATTTGGAACAACATGAAACTGTCCCTGCTTACTGAATTCTGTATAAATAAATAGCACTATAACTGTTAGTCACACTACAAGATTCTCCCAACCAGACCATCATTCCTGGCTCATCCCTTGCTCTCCCACTCCTTATCTCCTCTCTGGGACCTGGTCACCATGGAGGCTGGGCCTTGACACAAATGACTGTGTCTTGTGCCTTACATAAGAATCCTTTCAGTTTCATAAAACTCCATTCATTAATTGTTGATCTTAGTATCTGCTCTATTGAGGTTCTGCTCAGAAATTCATCATGCATGCTAATGAGTTCACTTCGATCAGATTTTGTTTCTGGTTTTATGTTGAGGTCTTTGAGCCACTTGGATTTAAAATTTTACAGGGTGATGTACATGTATCTACTTGTATTCTTCTACAAACAAACATTCAGCTTGACCAGCATCATTTGCTGAAGATGCTTCCTTTTTTCAGTGTGTATATCTGGCTTTATAAAAAAAATCAGAAGTACATATTTGTGTGGATTCATATCTGAGTCTTCAAATCAATTCCATTTATCCATGTATCTGTTTTTTATGACAATACCATGTTGGTTTTGTTACTGCAGCTTTGTAGTAAAATTTGAAATCGGGAATGGTGAACCTCCAGCATTTCTTTTAAGGTTCAGGATTGCTTTATTTATCCTAGGATTTTTGTTTTTGTGTATGAAGTTGAGAATTATTAAGTCTGTAAAGAACTGTGTTGGATTTTTTTATATAACTTTTTATTTTAAATAATATTTTCTTTCCTCCGTGATGGATTTTTGATGGAGCTTGACTTGAATCTGCAGATAACTTTTGATAGAATTGTCATTTTTAATATGCTAATCCTACCAATCCATGAACATGGGAGGTATTTCCATCTTCTGATATCTTCTTCAAAGACTTGAAATATTTATTACAGAAGTCTGTCACTTACTTGATGACAGTCACTCCAAGATAATTTTATTTTTTGATGGTATTGTGAATGGTGTTGTTTCTTTGATTTCTTTATAAGTCCATTTGTCCTTTTTATATAGGAAGCCTATTGATTTTTTTATACTTACTTTATGTCCAGTGTGTGGCAAATTTTTCATGAAGTTCCATGAGGTGCTCGGAAGAAGGCATATTCTTTTGAGTTTGGTTGAAATGTTTTATAAATATCTGTTAGGTTCGTTTGGTTTATAATGTCTGTTATCTCCAATATTTCTGTTTTGGTTTGTCTGAATGACCTGAAAATTATTGAGAGTGGAGAATTCAATTCTCCCATTATCAGTATGTGAGGGTCAATATGTTATTTAAGCTTTAGTGGTCTTTCTTTTACAGACTAAGGTCTTGTGTTTGGGTCAACGATGTTAATAATTGAAATGTCATCTTGGTTGATTTGGTGGATTTTTGCTTTAATGAGTATCTTTCCACATTTTTTTTATTAGTTTTGGTTGAAAGTCTACTTTGTTAAATATTAAAATGGCTAGAACAACTTGCTTGTTTGGTCCATTTGCTTGGAATCTTTACTCTGAGGTAATTTCTGTTTTCCCATCTCTTGTATTCTGTTGGTCAATCTTACCTCTGTACTTCCTGTTGGAATTTTTCATTTCCCGAATCTCCTCAGTTTTTTTGTTTTCTTTATTGATCCTATTCCCATTTGTAGTTCTTGAACAGTTTTGTTTCCTTCAACTGTTTGTGTTTTCTTTAATTGATTTATTCACTTACTCCAATTGTTGTGTTTTCCAAGATTTCTTTAAGGAATTGGTTAACTTTCTTTTTAAGGAACTCTATCATCCTCATATAGTTGGTTTTAAGGTCTTTATCATGTGCTTCAGTTATATTGGAATATTTAGCACCTGCTGTATTGGAAAAGCTGTACTATAGTGGAGATATATTCCCCTGACTGTTATTGACTGTGTTCTTAAGGTGGTGTCTAGGCATTTGTGTTTGGTATGACTATAGATCTCAGTGCTGATTTCTGGGTTTGTCTTTGTTAAGTGTTTCTCCCACCCCATTGGTTTCTGTTTCCTCTCTAAAATTTTAGAAACTGAAATGGCTATGTGTTGCCTGATTTACTTTCTTGCTCAGCTGGTGTTTCACTGGGAATATCTGCTTTGTTGGAGGCTGGGATAATGTGATGAGTTTGGGGAAAGTATGGGGAAGAAGATCTTTGTGATCCATTGGGGATGGGATCAAAGGAAAAAGGAGATTTGAGCAAGTTTTCTGCAACAGATCTGGGGTTTGAATGGGGGCATTTGATTTCAGGAACAATAGGAGAGGTTTGCTTTCACCTTCAGCCTACTTGTTGACCCTGGAGGAGTGATCTTTGGGTTAGGAGTGGGTGCTTGCCACAAGTTGGAGTATAGGACAAAGCAATGTGTGAACGGATGCAGGTTAAAGGGAGAAGAACTGTGGGATCCACAGAAGGTCAAAACAGAAGGGCAGAGAAGGCTGACATGAAAGGCGTGTTCAGCTGTATAGTTGTGTGGTGATATTTTATTTGTATGTTAATAAATAAAGCTTGTCAGAAAATCAAGGGGGAAAAGGCCAGCCATTGTTAAGTAAACATAGAGGTCAGGCAGTGGTAGCACACACCCTTAATCCAATCATGTGACAGGCAGGGTGTCTGTGTGTTCAAGGACATACTGGGGAACAGCCAAGCATGGTGACACACACCTTTAATCCCAGTACCAACCATAGACACCTGGAGGTCTGTACAGACAGGCAGTGACAAGGAAGTGAGGTAGCTAGGCTAAGAGCTAATGAAAGGGCAGAAAAGCAAGGCAATAAAGGCGTGGGTAGACAGGAAGTAGCTCCTTTTTTGGTAGCTGCAGAGCTGGAGTGGTAAGGTTGGTGGCTCTCACTATTTCTCTGATCTCTCAGGCTTTCACCCCAGTATATGGCTCTGTGTTTCTTATTTAATAAGACCATTTAGAAATTTGTCTACAGACTTGGGGATGAGACTAGGGATTGGATCTAGGAGAACAGAGAGAGAGACATTAGCAGGTCTTTTGGCAACCTGTCTGGTAGCTTCTGGTAGGTGTGGCCTCTGGGTGATGAGGGCTGGGATAAAGTGACAGAGTAGAAGGAGGGAGGTGATGAACTCTGGTGGTGTGGGCAGTGGGGCAGGAAGGTTGCAGCTGGTTATCTCTTGTAACACTGAGGCCAAGAATGGAGATTTGGATTTTTGGAGGAGAGGAGGCAGTGGTGAGGAGGGTCTTTCAGTTAGCTTACCTGTTTCCCTTTTCTGACTAGCCAGAGTGTTCCTAGGGAATGACTGCTGGTGTTGGAGGCTGGGATAATGGGATGAGTTGGATAAGGAAGAGTGAGGGAGAAGATGTTTGTGATCCATTGAGGACGGTATCAGATAGGGAAGGATGAATGCTTCAGGTTTCTTGTAACAGAGCTTGTCACGTGACTGGGCATTGAATCCAGGAGCAGTAGGAGAGGTGTGGGTCTGCCTTCAGCCTACTTATTCAACTATCTATTATTTTCATCAAATCCATTAAAATTGTTTTGTATATCATTATTGCAACAACTCTTTCTCACTTAGTTCCAACTTGCATTTTTACAACTGGTGAAGGTCCATTCGAATTGTTTATACAAAATATTCCTTCTTCCTTTAATGCTAATACCTACTTACATTGTAAAAATAACTTTTAAGAAAACTTACATTTAAAAGTTATTCACTGGTGGCATACACGTAGTTGTTTTTCTAGACCTGTCTAGAAAAATATATGTGTGAACTATCTTGATCCCCTATGTCTTCCTTTCCCCTCTCCTTTCCATTATTAATTTTTATTAATTTTATTTTGCTTTTTTAAATTTTCTTTCCTTTTTTATCCTTTGACACTGAAAATTCCTCAAAAATTCTTTGTACTACATAATTGTAATGTTTCTTTTGATGATGATATCATGATTTCTTTTAAACTAAAATGCTATGCTTTAAACTTTGCAGAAAATACTTCTTTAGGGACATGCACTGCTATAGAATAGTGGGATATCTGAAATGTTCATCTAATTGTCTTTTGATACCTCTATTTTAAAGCAGATATGACACTGTACATATGGACCAGCTACTGTATGTACCTCCAGACTTTCTACTATGCTCCTGTCCCACTATCCCAGCACCATATTCCTTGTTACTCAATTTCTTAATATCCTTTTTTCCTATATAAATACTTATTTACCATTTATTTAAAATATTTCAGAAGAATTTTTTTTCACCCTATTTACATTTTCATGTTCTTGTATGTTTATTTCAATGTGTATTAGTATATATATATATATATATATATATATATATAGTATATTAGTTCATGATTTACCTGGGGTCTGTACATGTCTATAAGTTATTTCTACTTGGTATATACTTGCTATATGACTATTGTTGTTCAGTTTTGCTTTAATTTTCATCAATTTTAAGGTTTTTAGAGTGCATTTTGCTGAAGAGAAATGGTTAATTCTTTACAGATGAATCTTTTTTTTTTTTTTTTTTTTTTTTTTTTTTGGTTTTTCGAGACAAAGTTTCTCTGTGTAGCTTTGCGCCTTTCCTGGAACTCACTTGGTAGCCCAGGCTGGCCTCGAACTCACAGAGATCCGCCTGGCTCTGCCTCCCAAGTGCTGGGATTAAAGGCATGCGCCACCACCGCCCGACTTACAGATGAATCTTAAGAAGAAGAAAACAAATTTTTTTCCTGTAATTTCTTTGAATTAATAGTTTTATTAAATCTCATACACAAAAAAATACACAAATTATAAGCCTTCATTTCAATGAATTAATCTACAATAAACAGGCCAGGGATCCTGCTTCAGTTCAGGAAATTATATTGTTTAAAACACAATCAAATTTCTTTCTGATTCTATCCACGGTATGCTACTAAACTGAAAATGTTCTTGTTTCTCATTTTTTTCCTTTGCAACAGAGTCTCTCCTTAAACTCTCCACAACGCTCTTGCCTAAACTGCTCTAATGCTCCATTCCCATAAATGGATATCCATGTTTGCATTTTCAAACTATTCTTTTCTAATATTTTATTTTAGTTTTAATTATGTGTATATGTGTGTATATCTGTGTTAATTTGTAAAGTTGAGTGCTTTCCGTACAGAAGCAGAAGAAGATGTAGGATACCCAGAGCTGGAATTACTGAGAATTGTAAAGCACCTCATGAGGCTGCTTTCAAATCTAGGCTCTTCTGCAAGAGCTGGACTCACACTTATTCACTGGGCCACCTCTATTGAAGCAATTGGTTATGATTTTAATTCGTAACATACATAAGTAAATTTTTGTCATGAAGATAAGATACTAATTAGTAAAACACAGGTTGAAAATATCATGCCAATGATGTACTTAATATACATAGCTTAACAACATGACAGTTTGGAAACACAACATACTGCAGATGATAAAGTGTTTACTCTCCTAATTGCGAGGCTGACTAAGAGCTCTGACTCACTGGATATATGTAATTAGGCCTGGAAAAAAAAGCCCACGTGTAAAATTTTGGAGTAGGATTTCTTCTTCTGTATTGTTGTAATATTAAATATTAGAAAATTCAGTAAGTCAAGCTATAGTATTTAATGGAGCACAGAAATTTCAATCAAAAAGCTTGTTCCATTTGAAAAAAAAAGTTAGTCATGATGTGTTCAATTATTGTAATAACTAGTAGGAATGAATGGAAATATTTGAAATATCAATAATTCAAATAACAGGTAAATTGTGGTAATATAAATGGGCACTTAAATGCCATGGAGAATCAAAATCAAAATAACAAAAAGAGTTCCCAGGCCAGGGAAGCATGTAGGCTAATTTTAGACCTTCAGTTCCCTCTCTTCTTCTCCAAATCCAATCTCCTAATCTTTTCACTAGTTCTTTAGCAGACTACCCACCACAGCCTCCTTCCCTGCAACCCCCTCTGGAGAGGATCATGCAGATATTACTGTAACACAAATCTTAAATGGTGTTATTAAAAAAAAAAAACTCAAGTGTCAGATATTGGGGTGAATTCTGAAAGATCAGAGAAGCAGAACAAGCTACAGCAAACCTCACCTTGCCAACTACTCAGCTGATCTTGTTTCCTCAAACTGGAAGCCTCTGAGTCCTCATCTGAATGGATATCAGCCGAACTGTTGCTAAAAGCCTAAAAACTTAAAAAGATCTTGAGTTCCTTGTCTTCATGCCTTATATACCTTTCTTCTTCCTATGTGTGTCTTTCCCAAGCAAGACATGACATCTCAAGCACTGGGATTAAAGGTGTGTGCCACCACACCTGGCTCTGTTCTCAGTGTGGCCTTGAACTCCCAGAGATCCAGACTGAACTCTGCCACCTGAATGCTAGGAGTAAAGGTGTGTGTGACACCATTTTCTGGCTTCTATGTCTATCTAGTGGCCGTTCTGTTCTCTGACCCCCAGATAAGTTTACTGGGGTGCACAACTTATCAACCACATAGTCCCCTCTTACCTTGCTTTGTTTCAGCCCTCAACTTCAATAGGCATTCCCTTCTGAAACTGTGGACCACAACTGCCAGTGAAGTAGGTAGACTAACTTCAGATCTTCACTCTCTGTCCTCACCTCTATATCCAATCCTTAAGTCTCATCTCCAGCTCTGTGTCAAACTACCCCCTTCCCTGGTCTCTCCTAACTCACTGCTCCCATTTCCAGAGAACTATGAAGATCCCAATGGACTTCCCTACACTCCTCCCCCTGTGTACCCTCCCTGTCCCACATCTGAACCCATCTTGATTGCTAAGTGTCAGCTCTACATACCTAGAAATGCATTTTACACAGAACCCCCAGGACCACACTATCATGATCCCCAAATAATTTCCTAACAGGCACCACAATCTCCTAAGAACTAGAGAGAGTAAAGAAAACCAAGGAACTAAACACCCACCCACAAAGACAAAACCCCAAATTATAGTCTTCACAAAACTAGATGAACAGTTAGTTGTCAGTGTAAAAATACAACAATAACAACCAGGACAAAAGGTCTCCACTGTATTCCAGGAACCCTATAACAATAGGACATGGATATACCAATATACTGCATTCTCATGTATGGAAATTTAAGAAGTGAAATAAAAAGAAGTCTTAATTGTAATAAAAATAAGTCAGAGCCATGGTGCTTGAAGAACCACGCAGTGTTAAGTATGCTTAATCAAAATGATTTTGTAGACATTTAAGTTGCAAGATTGATTTAGAGATTTTAAAGGTTATTTGCACATGATAGTAAAGGTTATTTATGCAACAACAAGACTCTAGATATAATTAAGTATATTAGTATATAGTATATTAAAAGTATACTAAAAGCTGCAAGGAAAAAAAAAAACAAGTAACACAAATACAGCCTTATTAGAATAGCAGCGGACTTCTCAAAGCAGACTCTGAAAGTCAAAATGGAATGGAAAGATGTGCTGCAGACTCTAATCCACCACAAATGCCCACTACTATTCTCAGCAAAATGTCCAGTTACAATACATGGGGAAAATAGGACTTTCTATGATAAAACCAAATTTAAGAAATATTTATCTACAGATTCAGCTCTATGGAATGCATAAGAAAGAAAACTCCAACATAAAGAGGTTGACCACAGCCAAGAAAACAAAAGGAATAAATAATCCAAACTGGTAAAACAAAGAGGGGAACCACATACACACTTATGCACACAAACACATACCCACACAGGCTCACAGAGCAACAAAAACAAAATAACAGGAATAAACAAATAGTGCTCATTGATCTCTCAACATCAATGGTCTCAATTCCCCCCCCAAAAAGTGAAGACTAACAGAATGGATGGGTCCTTCTGCTGCATCCAAGAAACACACCTTAGGATAAACTTCAAGGATAAACATCACCTCAGGATCAAAGGATGGAAAAACATATTCCAAGAAAATGGATGTAACAAGCAAGCCTGTTTAAACATTTTAATGTATGACAAAATATACTTCAAACCAAAACTAATTAAGAGAGATGGGGAATGATATTACATACTCATCAAAGGACAATCCATCAAGAGGATATTGCAATTATTAACATCTATGCTTAAAACACAAGGGAACCTAAGTCATAAAGAAACATTACCACAGCATAAATCATATACTGACCTTCATTTAATGATAATGGCAAACTCTAATACCCCACTATCACCAATAAATAGGTCATTCAATGAAACTAAACAGAGAAATGCTGGAGCTAACTGAATCAAATGTTATTAACCAAATGTACCTAACAGATATCTGTAAAACATTTCACTGAAATACAAGAGAATATATATTCTTCTCAGCATCTTGTGGAACTTTTTCCAAATTAATGGAGACACAAAGCCAGTCCCAACAGATACAAGAAAACTGAAATAACATCCTGCATTCTAACAGACCACCACAGATTAAATTACATATCAACAGCAACAGAAAAAAAGCAAAAGCTTACACTCATAGGGAAAGTAAACAACTCACTACTGAGTAAAATATAGGTAAAAACAGAAATTAAGAAACTGGAGATGTTCTGGAATTGAAGAAAAATGAATGCAAAACATACCCACATATACAAGACATATTGAAGGTGTTTCTAAAAGGCAAGTTCATAGCACTAAACAAAAAGTAAAGAATAAGATATTGAAAAGATCTCATACTATAAACTTAACATCACAACTGAAAGCTCAAGAAGGAATCATACTCAAATGGAGCAGACAGCAAGAAATAACCAAATTCAGGGCTGAAATAAATAAAATACAAACAGTTTGGGACCCCTCAGCCATTGGTTCATAGTTCATGTGTTTCCATTCGTTTGGCTATTTGTCCCTGTGCTTTATCCAACCTTGGTCTCAACAATTCTCGCTCATATAAACCCTCCTCTTTCTCGCTGGATCAAGCCCTCTGAATGGGTGAGACAGTTGATTGGCTTGATCTCTTTGGGAGGAATCCAGGCTGTGGGACCGGGTCCTCTGCTCATTGCATGAGTTGGCTGTTTGAAACCTGGGGCCTATGCAGGGTCGCTTGGCTCGGCCTGGGAGGAGGGGACTGGACCTGCCTGGACTGAGTCTACCAGGTTGATCTCAGTCCGCGGGGAAGGCTTTGCCCTGGAGGAGGTGGGGATAGGGGGTGGGCTGGGGGGAAGGTGAGGGAGGCGGGAGGGGGGAGAACAAGGGAATCCGTGGCTGATATATAGAACTGAACTGTACTGCAAAAAAAAAAAATAATAATAATAAAAAAATAAAATACAAACAAACAAAAACACAAAAATAAAGCATAAAATCAATATAACAAAACATTTTCTGATAAAATCAGTAAGAGTGACAAATCCTTATCAAAATTAACTCAACAATAGAGAGAGAGAGCTTATCTAAATTAACAAAATTAGAAATGAAAATGGGGACATTACAAAAGACACTGAAAAAAATCCAGAGAGTCACAGGACATATTTTTATAACCTGTATCCTACCTTATTGGAAAATTTAAAATAAATGGATATTTTCTCAAAATCTTCCACTTATCAAAGATAAATTAAGAAATTATTATCAATTTAAAAAAACCTCAACCTTCTAGGGAAATAGATGAACTAATTACAAGTTTCACAATCAAAAAAAGGCACAGGGCCAGAGGGCTTTAGTAAAAAACTATACTAGACATTTCAAGAAGAGTCAAAGACAATATTCTTCAAATTGTTCCACGTGAAGTGATAAAGAAGGAACACAGTCCAATGCATTTTATCAGGCCAGAGTTACCTTGATACTCAAAGCACATAAGGATCCAAGAAAGAAGGAGAATTACAGACCAACCTCCCTTAAAAACATAGATGTGAAAGTTTTTAATTAAAAACTTGCAAATGAAATCTAAGCATACATCAAAAAGATTATTAACATGATCAATTATGCTTTCTCCTAGACATTCAGGAATGTCATATAGGTACATCAAGAAATGTAATTCAAAATACAGAATAATGAAATGCCCAAAACAACAAGATCATCTCATAAGAAGCCAAAAAGACTTTGACAAAAACCCAACACTACATCATGATAAAAGGATTCAAGAGATTAGGGATGCAAGAGATATATCTCAATATATGAAGGCAGTTTACAGAAAGCCCATAGCCAACATCCACTTAACTGGAGAGAAACACAAAGCAATTCTACTAAAATTTAGAATAAGACAGCATTGTCCATTTTATCAATATCTATTCTATATAGTAAATAAAGTATTTTCTAAAGCAATACAAACAATGAGGGAGATCAGCGAATACAAATTGCAAATGAATAAGTCTAAATATTTTATTTGCAGAAAATATGGTAGTATAAATAAATAACACTAAAAATACCACCAGGAAATTCCTACATATCAAAAACACTTTCAGCAAAGTAGCTGAATGCAAGAATAATTCATGAAAATCAGTAGCCCTTCTATTTACAGAGGACAAATGGACAGAGAAAGAAATCAGAGAAACAATGTCTTTCAGAACAGCCTCAAATAATATAAAAATCCATTGGAGTAGTTCTAACTAAGCAAGTGAAAGGCTTGTATGATAAAAATTTCAAGTCACTGAAGAAATAAATTGAAGAAGATATCAGAAGATTGAAAGATCTCCCATGCTCATGGACCTGTAGAATTAACATACTAAAAATGGCTATCTTATTTAAAGCAACCTACAGATTCAATGCAGTTCCCATCAAAATTCCATCAAACTTCTTCAAAGTACTTGAAAGGGCAATCTTCAGCTTCACAGAACCTCAAAGTATAATCTTTTTGGAAAATCAAAATCCCAGGTTATCCAAAACAATCCTGACTAATAAATGAATTGCTGGACTTGTCACTATCTTTGGTTTCAAGTTGAACTCCATAGCTATAGTAATAAAGAGAGCATGCTTTTGCCACTGAAACAGACATGTTAATCATTTGAACAAAATTTAAGACACAGACACAAATCCACATATCTATGGATACTTGATTTTTGATATGGAAGCCAGAAATTCACGCTGGAAAAAAAAAAGCATCTTCAACAAATGGTGTTGGTTAAATAGGGCAAATGCATGTAGAATAATCAATCTATATCCATACTTATCACATAGTAAAAAGCTGAACTCCAAATGGATCAAAGATATCAACATAAACCATACACACTGATCCAGATAGAAGAGAAATTGGAAAATAGCTGTGAACTCATTGGTACAAGTAAAGACTTTCTAATAAGAACATTATCAACAACTAAGAAATGAGACCTTAGCCCTATAAAAAGCCCAGAGATCAAGTTGATGTGCATTGTCCTTTTGGCTTGCTGAGGGACATGTCTGTGTATGTGACTCTGCTGCTGCTGGGGGCTGTTCTGATGCCCACCCATAGCCAAAGTTACCACCAAAGGCTAGGGGTATGTCAGTGCTCTATCCTGCTATCTAATGCCATTATGGTGTCTGTGGGCCATGTTGCCACCAGAAATTACGTTGATGTATTGGCCTATGCTGCCACTGAAGGCCATGTTGGTCTTTATGGTCCTGCTTAGGCCAGGGACTGTATGGATATCTGTGGTCAAGTGGATGTCCACAGCAAATGTCACCACCAAAGGCCAAGTGGAGGTCCAAGGTCTGATCTGCCACCTGAATCCATGTTGATGTCTGTGGCCCATTCTGCTTCTAATGGTCATGATTTTTCCCATGGTCCATGCTTTGGCTGAGAGCTGTGTTGTTAACCATGGTCAGCATTACCACCAAAGACCATAGGCATACTTGTGAGCTGTGCTGCCACCTGAGGCTCTGTTGGCTTGTATGGCCTGTGCTGTAGGCAGACCATGTGGAAGTCTGTGCTACTGTTGACTATAAAGGGCAAGGAAGCTTCTTTGGCAGTAGTATTGATGACTGCTGACTCACAGTTGAGAATGAGAGACATAGAAAGCTTCTGTGACAACCTCTCCCCCTACACCCCCTATAGAAGAAACACACTAGACAGGAAGCCAAAGAAGAAAACTCTTAAAAATTGTGATAAGGTTGCTGTACCATAGCCCTTCAAAGCTATGACTTCTGCTGTGGTTAGGGGTAGAGAAGAACGCAGATTTCTTTTTTTTTTTTTTTTTTGAGACAGGGTTTCTCTGTGTAGCTTTTCGCCTTTCCTGGAGCTCACTTGGTAGCCCAGGCTGGCCTCGAACTCACAGAGATCTGCCTGGCTCTGCCTCCCGAGTGCTGGGATTAAAGGCGTGCGCCACCACTGCCCGGCGAACGCAGATTTCTTTAAGGGGTTGGACACTGGGAGTTTGACCATGCACTAGTGAGCATGTAGTGGGCAAGACAAATTGGACTTGGTATTTTTTTTCTTTTTCTTCTATCATTTGGGAGAGGTCACAAGAGTAGGATGGAACTGGAAGGATTGGGAAGTGAATATGTTCAGGGTGCATTGTGTGACATTTCCAAGGAATCAATAAAAAAATGATACGTTAATTATAAGCGAGACTTCAGGAAACTGAAAAGCTTCTTTAAAGCAAAGGGCACTGTCATTCAGATAAAGCAGCAACCTACAGAATGGAAAAATATTTTTATCAACTACACATCAAATAATGGGATAATATAAAAATTTACAAAGAAGTCAAAAAAAAAAAACAAGATATCAAGAAAACCACCCAATTAAAGAAAATAAGGTAACGATTTAAAACAGAGAATTCTCACAAGCAAAACCCAAATTGCTGAAAAACACTTAAAGAAATGTAAAGCATTCTTAGTCATCAGGGGATTGCAAATTAAAATCGCTTTCAGATTTCATCTTACACCTGTCAGACTGCCTAAGATTAAAAAAAAGTAAGTGACATCTCATGCATGCAAGGATGTGTAATAAGAATATTCATCCATTGCTGGTTCAAGTGCAAAGTTTTGTAGCCACTGTGGAAATCAGTGTGGTGGTTCCTCAGGAAGATGAGATTCATTTTATCTCAAGATCCAGCTATACCATTCTTGGACATATACCCTAAGGGTACTTGCTTCTACCATAGACACACTTGCTCAAGCATGTTAATTGTTGCTTTATTCATACTAGACAGAAAATGTAACAAAGCTAGATGTCCTTCAACAAAAATATATATAAAGAAAGTGTGATACATTTACATGACAGAGAATCTATGATATATTAAAAAATGTAATCATGAAATTTGCAAGTAAATGTTTGTAGCTAGAATAAATCATCTTGATTGAGGTAACACAGACGCAGAAAGACAAATATGTTATGCATTTGCTTATATTTGAATCCTAGCTGTTAAGTCAGTGATAACCAAGCTAGAGTCCAACAGAACCACAGTGGTTTTGTATTTGAATAAGTGACTGAGGAGTGGAACAGATAGATCTCTCTAGGAAAGAGAAATAGAATAGTCATGGTTTAATGGTGGGATGGGGACTGGAAGGAGGGAATGAAGTGGAAAGGAGGATGGAAAAGATAGATGACAGAATGAGTACATTGAGAGACAACTAAAATTGAGGGGCATTTAAGGGGTAGTGTGTAAACCTATTAAAATAGGAGCTCCCTAAAATACATACTTGTAAGGAAGTGATCTAAATGCAATCACCAAATAATGGATGTCAGAGCCACAACTGTATCTCTTCTCTTCCAGTACTAGGATTGAGTATTTCTAATTAGTTGTTGGCCAAAGGGTTTCTATGGGCACCTCCAAACAACCCAAACTGTTGTCTAGACTGTACATTAGTCTCAAAAACTGACAATTCCTCAGATCTGAAGATAATATCTACATAACTCATTGACCATATGAAAAGCTTTCTCTCCTACCTGCTTATATATTTGGTAGAAGATATTCTGCGTGCTAGCAAAGGAGAAACAAACAAAAATGCAGCCATGAACTCTTTAATCTACAACATTGTCTACCTCAATGCTATGTTATATAATTCTGGCACAAATCTGATGGGAATAGCCAACCAGTATCTGATTAGACAAGATTTTGTGGGATGTTCTATATGTTAAATGTGTTGCTCTGGTTAATAAATACAACACTGATTGGCCAGTATCCAGGCAGGAAGTATAGGTGGGACAAGGAGAGAGGAGAATTCTGGGAAGTTGAAGGTTGAGTTAGAGAGATGCTGCCAGCTGCCGCCATGACAAGCAACATGTAAAGATACCAATAAGCCACAAGCCATGTGGCAACTTATAGATTAATAGAAATGGGTTAATTTAAGATATAAGAACTAGATAACAAGAAGCCTGCTGCGGCCATACAGTTTATAAGCAATATAAGTCTCTGTGTGTTTACTCAGTTGGGTCTGAGCGTCTGTGGGACTGGCGAGTGAGAGAGATTTGTCCTGACTGTGGGCCAGGCAGGACTGGAAAACTCTAGCTATAACAAGATGGAATCAATGCTAAAAACTTATTAAATAACAAGACACAAGGACCTGAGACTAGACAGCCCAGAGACCTACAGTAAATCCCAAAACTTCTGTTCTAAAAAAAAAAAAAAAAAAAGCAACAAAAGGCACTCTGTTGTACTCATAAACCAGTGCCCTGCTCAGATATTACTGGAACAGTTATTTCTACTGAAGATGGCTTCAAATACGGAGATCTACAGTAAGACATTACAAAGAAATTTAGAGACCTTTGAACATTATGCCCTAATGGGGATGTCTCCATCATATCCCTCCCCTCAGCGTCAGGAAGCCCCATGGAAGTGGAGAAGGAAAGAGTGTAAGAGCCAGAAGGGATTGAAACAAGTCCTCTAAATCAACATAATATGTGTACATATTAATCACAGCAAGCACAGGATCTTCAGGGGTCTGCACCACTGGGAGTTCTAGAGCTGAAAGGTCGTGAGGACACATGCCCCCACCCCTAACTCCAGTTATTAACCACTTGCAAATGGATTATTAACCATTTGCATTCTCTAAGAGATGGCCAACAGAAAATAAAATCAATGGCATCTTTGGAGGTTCTTTGTCTCATAATGTCATGCCAGGTTCTTTTTATTCTGTATTTATCTTATTACGTTTATTTTTATTTTGTTTTAACTTATAAATTTATTTCTTCTCTCTTTTTACCCCACAGGTCCTTTGCATACATACTATGGCTTCCATTGTGGTGTCTTTATGGGATTCCTGTGAGTGCACATGAGTGAGTCTCTGTTTCTTGTCCCTCTTTTTCATCTCCTTCCATTTGTTTGTTTTGTCTAATTATGATGCACTAATTTCTGTTTTATCTTAATACAACTTATATTACTCTATTGTGTTTTATTATTATCACATAGAGGCCTATTTGTTTTCAAATGAGAGACAGAAATGAAGTGGCCACAGATAAGAAGGGAGGTGAGCAAGAACTGTGAGTAGAGGGAGGGGAAGTAATAATCAGAACGGATTATGTGAGAAAACCATCTTTTTCAACAAAAGGAAAAGATTAAAAAAAAGAGAAGAAATGTTTTTAGCTAAGACAAAGAATGAACTTCAGAAGGTTTTATGGGTATCATCAGAAGTAGTGTTCAACTACTATTTCTACAATATAACAAATTCTGAGAATGAGTAATAGATTTAACACAGTAAAGTATCTGTTTCAAAAAATTCTAGAAGCAGACATGTCACTCAAAGGATCTCCATTGATTTGTGTCTCTTAAAAATTTAACCTTTGGAAAATATTTTGTAGCTATCACTGGAATGGGAGAGCATAATGGCACTGTCTGAAAAACTGAATGACTTTTATCCATACCTGTCAGAATACAAAAGGATAAAATTATTCATATGTCAAATAGTGTAAATGATCAGAACTGATAGCTTGGCTTAAAGTCTCATAGACATGGTGAAAATACTCCTAAAGACCAAATGTAAGAGCCTGAAATAAAATTGTTACTCAATTGGAGTCATCTAAAACAAAAGCTGAAGTTAGTCTGTGAAAATATTTAAGGTAAAACCCAGGGGCTAGATCTGAACATACAGAACTTACATGGCTAAGGAAGCATGCTATAGCAAGTATACTCTGGAGTCATGTGAACAGCACTTTTCCAAAAACAATGGTGTTTACTCAGTACATTTTGCACAGGGGAAATAAAAACAAATCCTCAATGTTGAAGAGAAAAGAAAATATTTCCAAGGCAATTATTTCACCATCAGTCACAGCTTTTAATAGTGTGTCATTTGTAAAGTCATTTTATTTTAACAGTTTTTTCAAAGGTTCAAATGAAGAGAGGGGAACAAAATAAAATCTGCTTATTGTTTTTCTTTGCTATTTGAAGCGCTGACATGTGCTTATGTTAGATTTCCTTTAATTGGAAGACTGGGGCTAGATAAGTTTGTAAAGTGCTTATCATAGAAGCGTATCCAAGCATATCTCCCAGCTTGGATATACAGCACATGTGGACATAGAACATGGCAACATATACTGAAAGCCCCATCATTGGGTGTTTTACTGGAGCTCACAGAAGAGCCGGTATAGCTGAATGGGCAAGCATCAGGTTAGATGAGAGACCATGCCTCAAAACAATAGCAACAACAACAAAAACAATGCACGGGAAGGAAAAGAAGAAGGAGAAATGGGGGTGGGGTGAATAGTGCATGTGTATGCAAATAAACATGAACATATACAAACCTAAAACACACATGCAAACACACAAGACTTAGAGATGAGAATTTTCAACCCATTTCTCAGTTTGTATTTCCAGTATTCATAGATCACATTCTGTACTTCCTCCTTCAAACTCCAAAATCTATTGCAATATTTTAGTTCCCAGCTTAAAATATTACCATATATTCAGGTAGTTTCTGCACCTGTCTGTAGCTGGAGTTTTTTTTTTGCCTGGCCCACAGTCAGGACAAATCTGTCTCACCCACCAGTCCCGCAGCTGCTCAGACCCAACTAAGTAAACATAGAGACTTATATTACTTATAAACTGTATGGTCATGGCAGGCTTTTTGTTATCTACTTCTCCTATCTTAAATTAACTCAGCACTGTGGAAACTAGGCAGTAAGGAACAATCTCCCAGATCAGTGGAAGCTTGATTTTTCCATGCTCTAAGACTCAAGTATGTAGACGTAACAGTCTTATTAAATAAGAAACACAGAGCCAAATGCAGAATTAAAAGCCCAAGAGGTTAGAGTATCAGCTAAGAGCTGATACTAAAAACCGTTTCTTACTCTTTCGCTAACGCTGTTGTCCTTCCCCTGAGAAAGAGACCTACTTCCTGTGTATCTGTCTTTTTATTGACTTTCTGTTCTGCCTTATCATTGGTTGTAAACCCAACCACATGACGTCCTCATCATTGCCTGTCTAAACAGACCTCCAGGTCTCCTATGGTTGGCTATATCCTTGAACACACAGAGATCTGCCTGTCATGTGATTGGGATTAAAGATATGCACCACCACTGCCTGGCTTCTGCTGTAGCTTGCTATTAGCTCTGACCCCCAGGCAACTTTGTTTATTAACATACAAATAAAATCACATTTCAGTACAAATAAAATATCACAATACAAATATATGGTATCCTCCCAAATAGAATAATTACTATGAAGTTCTGGAGAGTATCCAAGAGCATGTTTGGATTCTATGAGAATTCATTGACAAACAGCTCCAAAGGAAGTAACCTATTGTGATACTGGGCTTTAAACAAACTTTTATTTTATTTTTATGGTCAATAAAAATGAAAATTATAAAATTGCACATTTGCTCCTTTCTTTTTTTAAAAAATTTTTATTAAGAAATTTTTTTCATTTATTTTACATCCCAATCAAAGATCCCCTCATTGCTCCTCCTGCCCCCTTAGACTCCCCTCCCAACCCATCCCCCATTTCCTCCCACAAGGTGGAGGCACATTCAGTAGAGGCAAATCCAAGCCCTTCCCCCTGCCTCAAGACTGCAAGAGGTGTCTCATCATAGGTAGTGGGCTCATGCACCAGAGATTTCTTATCCTACTGCCAGGGGGCTTCCCAAGCAGATCAAGCTACACAACTATCTTACCATGCAGAGGCCTATTCCAGTCCTATGTAGGCTTCACAGCCATTGATCCAACTTTCATGAGTTCCCTCTAGTTTGGATTGGTCATCCCTGCATGTTTCCCCATCATGATCATGATGCACATGCTCATAGAATTCCTCTTCTCTCTCTTTGACTGGACTCCTGGAGCTCTGTCTAGTGATTGGCTGTGGATCTTGCATCTGCTTGTATCAGTCATTGGAGCAAAGTTCTGTGGTGACAGTTAGGGTACTCATCTCTGGGGCAAACCAGTTTCAGGCACCCTCTCCACTACTTCTAGTAGCCCAGGCTGGGATCATCCTTGGGAATTTCTGGCAACTTTGCTATCACCGGGTTTTTCTCTATCCCCATGATGTCTCTCTTTATCATGGTATCTCTTTCATTGCATCCCCCCTCCCTCACTGTTCCAGTTCAACCATCCCATTCCCTTATGCTCTTATCCCCTACCCCCTACCCTCCATTGTTCACCCCTCACCCCTGTTTACTCATGGAGATCTCATCTATTTCCCCTTCTCAGAGAGGTCCATGATTCCCTCTTTGGGTCTTCCCTGTTAGTTAGCTTCTCTGGAGTTGTGGGTTGTTGCCTGATTACCCTTTGCTTTATATCTAGTATCCACTTATGAGATTCTCCCTTGTCCTCCCTACTTCTATACTTTCATAATGTCATGTGTTAGAGAGAGAGAGAGAGAGAGAGAGAGAGAGAGAGAGAGAGAGAGAGAGAGAGAAATCAGTGAGTGGATTTAATGCTAACAGTATGCCCATTGGTGCAAACCTTTCTGCTGAAACTTGAATAGCCTTTCTTAGGCTTCATCCCTGAATAAAACTGACTCACTGTCATTGCATAAAAAGCCAACAATTGCCAATTTCTCCTTAACTAGAATACAGCTTTATTATTCTTTCATCCATCCATGTTGACTTTGTCTGGCTTAATTTTATACAAGGCTTATAAACACAGTTGGAGCTACTGTGAGCTCCATATCAAAACAACATTATTTTGCAACAATTATTTATTACCTCAATTTCTTATAATGTTTCCATGTTCTTTTCCTAAGTGATAGATGCACATTTGGAAAAGAGTGTGACATATATGTCCCAAATAAGGCTAAGAACTTTTCCATCTCTTGCTCATTGCATATTGACAACTTGTGGTGTCTTTATTAATTACCATCTACTGCAAAAAAAAGCCTCTCTGATGAAGGTTCAGAAATGTACTCATCTGTGGTAGAATGATAAGAACACAGAGGTGGTTTAATACTATATTAATACCATCCTTTAGCAGGTTTTTCCTTGCAAACTATGTATTTTAATTATTACCTTAAAATATTGCATTTTATCTTTCTTTCAACTCTAGGAAGTTTTTATTTCTTTCCTTCATTTCTTCAGTGAAACACTTATCATGGCCCATTATTCCATGTTTAGTTTTTTTTGGCCAGGTGTTCACTTCTGTGAAAGTGGGATATTGGTGTCACCTATTATTAATGTGTTGGGGTTAATCTGTTCTCTATGTCTAGAAGTCTACGCTTTGTGAAGCTGGCTGCACACAAGTTTGGTTCATATGTATGTAAGACTGAAAATGACATCTTGATGGATTGCTCCCATTTTCAGATGCACTGAGATCCACATAGTCCTCAGGTATAGCTGGGACAATAAATGAAGTGAACCTCATATTGAATATAGAGGACTTATGTTAGCTTTGTGAAAGTAAAGCTTAAACTTTCTACTTTATTTATCGTACTATACCCTTGCATTAACTTTTTAAGGAGCTGGATGGTATAATTAATCCTTGTGAATATGAATTTAAAAGATCAGGAAAAAGAACGCTTCCAAAAAACATGTAGTATCAAGATTGTACTCTTTTAGATTATCACTTATAATGAGTTGTACAAAGAAAGCAAGGGACAAATGTAACACAAGCAGTAATTCTAAATATACTTAAAATTAAATACAAAATTAAAATTTAAATACATAAAAATTATTTCTAATATAGCCTTATATTTTCCATGAAACTCAAGAAATCACAGAACCATTCCAGTGTGGATAATATGTCACTGATTTAATGATTTATATTGTTCTCACAATTCTTCTGTCATGCTATATAATAAAGTAAGAATTCTGTATGCCAAACTTCCTTCTGTTGTGCTGTAAAACTGAAAAATTGTAACTACCATTTTGAAATTGTTCTGTTTTATAATCACATGTGTACATATCCACACCCTCCCCCAAAACCTTAAAAAAATTCATGTCCCAGTTCTGATAGCCAATAATTGTTCATGAGTGTGTATATGTTCATGTCCTTTAAATAATTTCTGTTTGAAATGTATTAGAAATATATTTTAATAAAATAACTCTAACAAATTTCTTATTAAGTATAGATACTTATGCTGTTTGTGCCCTCTCATCAAAATTAATTTCTCAACTTTGATAATGACAAGTAATTAAATAATCAAACTTCACTAGCTGAACTTGTCATCAAAAGACTATTTAAATACTGAAGTTAATATGTTTATTTTTGTCATTTAATTAACTGTAATGTGTAATTGTCCCAAATTAAAAGTTTTAAAATGTGATACTTTCTCCCTCCTGAGTCTGTCCCTCTTTTACTCCTCACTGTGAAGACAGTGTTGCATTGAGGTCTATACAAACAGCTGATGATGTAAATGTCACTGCAGTGACAGCAGATTTCTTTCTGACAGTTGCAAGACAATGGGTATCAATGGTAGGAAGATTCTCTTTACACCAACTTAGTCAAATTCTGACTAAGACTAGACTCCACAGATAGAGACTGAAACTCGATGTTGAGATATTTGTGATTAAACCCAGAATCTTAACTAAAGTCTGAATAATACAAATAAAATAAAATTGCTTTCTACAGCAATTTCTCTCTGGAATGATGACTACTCTGGAAATATAATTCAAATAAAATCAATACCTATTCTTACAAATTTGGAAGTAAATAAAGCATATTTACCTAGCTCATTTAGGGAAAAAATATTACAGAAAAGGAACTGTCAAAAATTCAGATGATTTTTCATTGGAAATAAACTATATAAATAACTTTCACTAACATGGCTTGACTATTCTAGGTTAATTTACCATGTTAAAAAAAAACTATTAAATTTCTTCATTTTTTGGACATATTTTGCTACAGCATTTTATGTTGTAAACTCATATTTGCTACCACCTAATGGCAAGGTTTTTGTTTCGACTCCCAAGTGCTAGAATAACAGAGGTGAGCCAAAACACACTGCTATGAAGATAAGTATTAGAAGTTCCACTTTAATTGAAACTTTATAGAAATACTTTGTTAAATAAAAGTTAGGCATTTGTGCAAATAATAGAATTAAATGCAGGAAATAGTCTATGTGTATGGTTGAAGCCACCTGGGCTTCAGCCGATCCAATTCAGCATTTCTATTATTGTTCTTCAGCTCATGTTTAGTCATGTTAATGAGATTTTATTGGTGTAGCTACTGATATCCCTAGAAGAGGCAATCTCACAGCAAACTTCTTGTTCCTCTAACCCCTACACATGGTGGGGGAGTTGTATAGTATATGTGTCCTTTTGGATTGGCCTCCACAATTCTGCATTTTAATTGGTTATAATTTTCTGGAATTGTCTCAATCTGTGGCAAAGAGATGCTGAGAGCATGAGAAATGATCTTCAGGAAGGAGCACAACAATTGTTTATATAATATCAAATGATCAGATATGAAAACAAATCAATAAGTAACATTATACAAATTGAATAAGTTGTAATTATATATTTAGGAATATGAATTACATATTACACACAATATACATATATTAATATAAATGTTGTGGTTATATATAATCCTCGTAAAGAATTTTAAATATAAAATGCAAATATTCTATATGTAACAGCAATTTTTCTTACATTACCCTAATTTAATAATTCTATAATAAAAGATTCAATAAAACATGATTATCAAAAACACTCCTTTTAGCATTTTCAGTATCATTAAATGTCTTCCCTTGACTACATAATAATCATAAAATTATGTTTATAAATTCTAAAGAGTATGAATATTTTTACCCTCATGGATACAAGATTGAAATATATTGTTGGATGTTAAATAATACATTGCAAAAATGAAAATCCATCTCAAGACCATATCTAGAGAAGGATTGTTACCTTCCTAATTTGAGCATAAGAATGAAAACTTCTTAAGTGTTGGCAAAGCCATATTGTAACTGAAATATTTTCTTTTTGCAAAAGATGAAATGACTTCTTTTATGACAAAGCTCAGCACAACCACATTCATTACCAGCCTCAAATTCCTAGACACCCCAACATTCTAGCTTCTTGATAAATAGGCCTATTCCATTCTGTAGTTGGAATCTCTCAACCAACTTTATCTTTTATCCTTTATCCCTTAATTTTTATTTTTTTCTTAAGAAGATTGTTTCATCTTAGGTTGAATTTTATGTCTTTTATCACAGAAGATCCCTTCCATTTGCTATCATGCTGAGTAAAAATATTTAAATATACATACATACATACATGCATGCATACAAATGTGTAGGGGGTAAATGGATGTTTATCTCTGTCTCTCTATCTCACTCTGGTCTCTGTTTCTCTGTCTCTGTCTCTCTTTCTCTCTTTCTCTTTCTCTCTCTCTCTCTCTCTCTCTCTCTCTCTCTCTCTCTCTCTCTCTCTGTGTGTGTGTGTATCAGTGCTTTAAGTATCCCAGGCTAGCCTAGAAATTTCTACATAGCTGAGGATTGTTGTGAACTTCTGATCCTCCTGGCTTTACCTCCTAGTACTGAAATTATACATGTATACTATGTCAATCTTATAATGACAGTACACAATGCAGTGTTCCCTGCAAATAGGATAAACAGTGTACTGAGTGAGGCACATACTCAGGCACTGTTTGAAAAGAATGTTGATATTCTCTTTAATGTAACCATTACAATCCCTTGACTCTCTAAGAACCACCATTTCCTAAGCATGCATTCAAAGCACTAGTCCTCAAATTTAAATAAAATTGTATCAGTTTGCCTAATGTGCCTTAAGTGTGGTATAAGTCATTAATGGGTTGAGATCAAACATGAAATTATTTGCTTGACAGCAAATCTCTGCTGGCAAGAACAACATTTAGAAGCTTAAATATGTGTGCAATTGAACAGATAAGGGTTGTCCCCTGCAGATACATCTTTCAGAATGAATAAAAACATTTGTATAATCCGTTGGAAATATCCAGCTTTACCTTGAAGCAATGAGTCCCAAGGTGCTCACATTTAAATATGCCAAAAAGGTATCAGTTAAAAAAATAAGCATTGGAAATATGTGCTCTTCCTATTTATTTTATTAGCATAAATACTTACTCATATATGCCTCTTAACTAAATATACATATATTTCATAAAATAAATGTATACATAGATTACTGTGTGTATATATATGTTTTTATAAGCATAGTTCATATCAGATAAACTCATGTAAGTGTCCATTGACTATTTGTAGTTTTTATAGTCTCTATTTAAGTTCTTCAGCAATACAAAACAAAATGTATCAAGAGCGCAAGAACTAATTTTATTAAAATAAAGAATGTCCTGGTGAAATTTTGTGTTTTCTCAGGCAGGATTTAATTCACCTTCTAATTTGAAGACATATATATTCTGTTCTGGAAAAAAATGATAAAATCAGCTTTGAGTGTTTAATTAAAAAGAAGAGAAATTTAAAAAAAATTAAGACTGGCTAGAAGCAAGATAAATATACCACATGGGATGACTGTAGTTGAAAGACTAAAACTAAACACAGATTAGCCAGAAGCAAGGCTTTAATTATTTAACAATGCCTTCTTGAATGTTTAACTTCCCTGTTGAAGGTACACTAAGCCCTTCTGAGACACAAATTTATTAGGGAATTGAGGACCAGAATGGATTCTGCACAGTGTTAGAAGATGGAAAACATGGTGTTCTAAAACTAAACACACCTACACTAGTGGGCATTTATTGCCATGTACTTCAAAGTGCTACATACATTTGTATGACCAGGTACAAGGGTGGAGAGCAAAGACAAAGTTGAAAAGAAGGCAGCATGAGAGCTGGAATGCTGGACATGTGTCACTGCAAACAAAGTAAACCAGCAACAAAGTAACAAGAACAAAACAGTTAAGAACATTTACTGCAAAGAAAAAAAATTACAAGCTCATTGTGATTATCAACCAGTCAACTGGCATGTATGAAATCAATATAAATAAGTTTACATAGCCTGCCATCAAATATCCTCTTAGTTTGAAGTAAGGCAGCTAAGAATAGACTAAAATTCAGGTAGAGAACATAAAACTTGTTCATATAATGTAAACACAAATTCATGAATGGTTTATATAGTTTAAAAATTTTGTGAATTACTTTAAGCATTTCTGCTTAATATAAAATATGACTTCATTAAAGTTATATAGATAATAAATAATAACAATATCAATTTATCTTACATAACTAACCTTCTGTTTTAGTAAACTAGATACTAAAATTTAAATATTAAAGAATGAGTTTCTATGTAGTACATTATTATTATGCTTTGAAAGTTTTATGTGCATTATAGCAATATTATAGTTATTTTTCAGAAAAATTGCTTTAAATAAGGAGAATATTATTTCAAAAATTATCATATAGTTAATAGGAATTTACTAGTGAGCAAAGGCATATTATAATAATTGATATAATATAAAAATAAAGGTTTTATTTTTCATGGAGAATCTGGAAACAATATCCCTGGGTGCTGAGAGTCAGGTCAACAATGTGACTGTTATAAGCCCTGTGACCTGAATCAACCTGTATTTCCCTTTGTCATAACTATATAGAATTAATTATTACTTGAGAGCAGAATTATACTTAGTTATTTCACTTCAGGTCATGAAACATGAAAATATGAGAGAATGTAGGATCAACTTGAAAATTCCCTCACTCAAATAATATAGGGAAATTGCACTGTAGTTAAGTAGGTAATATTTGCACTGTAGTTAAGAAGGTAGGTGATATTTTTAATATGTCACCTATATGTTAACAGATACATTCCAAACCACCTATACATTAAAGAGTTGGCATTTTAAAAGTCCATCTTTACAAGTTAGTGCATTCAGGGAAATAAAAAAAAATATCCTTTGAAATACAAACAATACTAAGAAGCTGTGCTTTGCATAGATTCTGATTTTTAAAATTTTAATAAAATGTTAAAGTACAGCTAAGATATCAAAATTGAAAAAAATCTAGTGTATTGTGAATAGAGAGTGTTTGACCCTTGACTCAAGGACTGGATCATAGCAAATGATGTACCAAAATGACATTGTGTATAAAACATTTAATTACCAAATATAGTCAAAGTGGCTGAAAATAAAGGTGACACAAAGTTACACCAAGAAAGCCAATATATGTGGAAGGAAATATTTTGATGATTTTGGCATTCAGGATATACCAATACAGAAATTAGTTGCAATAAAGAGAGAAGGATGAAAGAAGAGGTGGAAAAGGTGGAAGAGGAACATTTCCACAGTGAATCCTTTCTTTCTTAAAAGGGATTCATTTTATTTTTTAAATTGTGTAGTGCATGTGAACACACACAGGGATGGAGGTTCCCACTTATTGTGTAGTGCATGTGAACACACACAGGGATGGAGGTTCCCACTTATTGTGTAGTGCATGTGAACACACACAGGGATGGAGGTTCCCATCTAAGTGACAAAAACATGTCCAGTCTCTTGGAGCTGTAGATAGATGTGGTTGTGAGCTTCCAGAATAGGTACTGAGGGCTGAACTCTGGTTCTCTGGCATTGAGCCTTTCTAAATTAGAAATGACAAAAAGGAAATCAATTAGTTGGAAAAGATAAATTAGGATGAAAAGAACAATCATTTTAATTTTATCTTATCCTTTAATGAAAATAACTGACTGATACACAACAACTTTCAGGTAGTGGCAAGAGAGTGATTTATCCATTATGTTGCTTTGTTTCTTTAACAAAAGCTAGTATGATACATTTGCATATAATAGAGTAATGAAAACAGGCCTAGCTATCATTATTCCTACAATTATGAAGGAAACACAAAACAGCCAATCAGAGAAGTGTGTAGCATTTGTGCGGAAGAGACACTGTAAGTATTTTCTGAATTGATCTGTCTTTTGAGTTAAGTATTATACTGACTCTAGAATTTCAGAATTAGAAATGAGAAGGAGATAATGTAAGTCATTAGAGGATTAAATACATTTCTATTACTGTGTTTCCAAGCCAGGAGTTAGGCTACATGTTAGATAAGGGCATGCCTTATCCTCAATAAGCCTGCAGGCCTGGGTGGGGCACAGTGAATCTTTCCAAGCACAAGGAAAAGAAGCAATCTCCATTATTAGTCTGAATTGCACCCCGACCAGCAAACAGAAGAATCAGAGGGTTGGTAAGGTGAGAAGTGGGTGAGAGCTGAAATGTGGTCATAGCAAAGGAAATCAAGAGATAGATGTCAGAAATCAGAGTTTATTAGCTGAGAAATGTCAGCAAAAAATGAATTGAATATGAAAAACAGACAAGACAGACTTGGTTTAAATTTTGACTTATAGTGGCTGGGTATAATGATAGGTATGACAAGATTGCTTTGTTCAGAGTTCAAAGTGATTAATTTTTGATTAGGTAATATCTGGGGGGAGGCTGAGATGTTTGTTTCACCTATTATTTTATTTCTCTCCTGTCACCCTGGAGTTAATGTTCTTCTAGACAGAATTTATCAGTGATTCCCTGTCTTGACCAGCCTCACTACTCTTCATAAATGATGGAGATACAGGAAAACAATGAAGCATTTAAGAGATTCTGCATTTCAGTGTCAATGATACTCTAGCTTTCTAAGGTGTCTGAAATACAATATTAAGTTCTAGAATGTACATAGAAATCAGAGAATGAGAAGATGGTAAATAGAGAAACTGATTTTGAGTAAGGATATTAAACAGTATTTTGGCATCCAGAGAGATGACTAAGGGGTAAATGACACCTGTTTCTCTTCTACAAGCCAAGGGTCTAATTCTTAGTTCACATAATGTAACTCAAAACTGTGCATCACTATAGTTCCAGGGAATCTGAGGTCTTCTTCTGACTTTCAGCCTCACAAGTCAAATATAGAGTATACAGTGGTCCATAAAGACAAAACATCCATACAAATAAAATTTTAAAAATCTCAAAATAATACAACTTTTAATGAATTTGATTAAAAGTTGAAACCTTTTTGGAGAAGGGCATGGGGGTGGGAGGGGGAAGACAGTGGCGGAGTGGGAGGAGGGATGAAAAGGGAATCTGTGGTTGATATGTAAAATGAATAATAAAAGTTAAATAAAAAAGCTTGCTTCAAAAAAAGTTGAAATAGGAAGTACACAAAAGTGTTTCTGTATAAAAAACATTTTGTTAGTTTCAATGAAAATCAAAAACAAAAGGCAACAACTAAAGTTTGGAGAAAGAGCGAAGGATCAGGTTTTCATAGTTGGAAGGGGAGAGAGATTTTGGGTACATATTCAACTTATTTGCTAACTTATATGACATGTCATTCATCTATTTAATGAATTCATTGTGTAAGTTAATCTACTTAAAGAGTTATGGGAAAGTATAAATAAATAAATAAATTTAGACAACATTATTAGTTAAATTTTAGTGAAGCAAAGGATTATTGTTTGAACTCAAATATTCTTTTACTAAAATCTAATTTTTAAAATATTTGTTGTTTTATAACTTGTATCATGTAAAATGAACCCCAGCTCACAGGCATACAGTAGTAAGCTTACATATGATTCTCTAACTTATAATAAAGTGGTTAAATATAGAATCCTAGGATATTTACAAATGTGAATTTGAGTCCTGAAGGCATAATTGTAAGGGAAAATAAAATGATTGTGTATTTATTTTAAACATCAATTATGGAGACATTTAAATCAAAGTACAAATTCATTCCAAGTTTTCTCTAATTTATGTTCTGGTAAGTTCTGACATTCAGGTATACATGATAGGGAAAGTTTCAGATAATGAAGATAATTGTTTTGCTTTGATAGTTTTATTTTATTAATTAGTTATATATGTATTGGGTTAAATTGTAGAATGTAATTAAAAGACGAGAGAAGAGCTCTACAAAAGAATTATTTTCAGTGATTAGCATCGCTGAAATGGAAATGAACAGGGGATTAAATATATTACACCAGGTGAGCAAGAAAGATAACAAGATGCTGGCAGAAAGAGTGACTGGGTTCAAGTCACTCTATATACAATTCACAAAGCAATAATGAAAAAATAAAACCATAAACAATGGAATGGTACCAAGGGACACTGAGAAAAACAATTTGGTAGATATGAAAATAAGGAAGATTGTAAAAATCATTAAAGCACAATGGAACACACATACATACAACACACACACACATACACACTATACACATAGATAAAATAGATCAATCTAAAGAGTGGATTTTCAATTAATGATGAAATGTAGAATGTCTATATTTAGAAGTATATGAGTAGAATTTATTCCACAGCCTGTGACTTATTACCAATGACTTTATTGTACTCACAAACTAAGGCACTTCTTAACATTCAGAGAATTTTCTGATTGGAGTAGATGGTGGCCCACAGAGATTCACAGCTTCCAAGGTGTAAAGAATTACAGACTACAGAATGCCCAAACCTAAATATGTAAGGCAACTCCCACAAAGTCACGGGGATCATTGAAGAACAGGGAATAGAAAATATGTAAGAGTCAGAGTTCATACCTGACTAAAAATAAAATGTGTCTCCTGGACCCATATGAACAGGTGGACATATGAAGTCATTATAGTTGTAACAGTGTGTATAAAACCTGTGCAAATCCAAGTCAGACAAAATCCAAGCATGAAAAGAGGACTTGGACACGAATTCTGGCCCCAGCCAAGGAGCTATTAGGTACCATTAGTTGCTGAGTAAAGAAGGGTTAGTTTTCTTAAAAAAAAAACATGGTCCCTAAGTTGACCACACCAGAGTAGTAGACCACAAATCCAAAAATCTTGATGAGAAATAAAAAGAAATAAAGTTGATTATGAAGAATCTTAGAAGAATTGGGGAAGGGAAGATGAATAAGATAAAAACTCAACACAAAATTCTCAAATTACCAACAAAATTTTGATAACTAGTAAAAGAATATTTCTATGTATGCCCAAGACTCATAGGAATGTTTACATAGGATATTAACTCTAATTCACAGTGAAGCTTTTGCTATTCCCTATCAATATTTTCATTGTCTTTGTATGTATTTAAAAAAAATAAAATTTAAACTTCAAAATGAGAAGAAGAACTATAAAAATATTTTCAAACATTGTGTTATTCTTCTAAAAATCATGAATCAATTACTTGAACAAGAATGAGCTCTATTTTCGGGCTTACTGTAGAGAAATGATTCAAGTGCTTGTACTCCAGATATGAGAAATAGGAGAGAAATTGGCATAGAATATTCTTCTAAGATATGACAGATTTGTTTATGATGTGGAGCATTTGTGCAATAATACAAAGATGTGTTGCATTCTTTTTAGGTTGCATTTGTTTATCTCTGTTAAGCTGTGTTACTTTGCCTGTGTAAAATACCTGATGGTCTAATAAAGAGCTGAACAGCCAATAATGAGGCAGGAGAAAGGATATGCAGGGCTGACAAGCAAAGAGAAGAAACATGAGAGGAAAAGGAGAAGGAGCAAGAGAACAAGGAAAGGTGGATACTAGGAGGCAGCCACTCAGTCACACAGTCAGCCATGGAGTAAGAGTGAAAGTAATATATACAGAAGTAAGAAAAGGAAAAAAGCCCAGAGTCAAAAGATAGGTGCAGCCGGGTGGTGGTGGCGCACGCCTTTAATCCCAGCACTCAGGAGGCAGAGCCAGGCGGATCTCTGTGAGTTCGAGGCCAGCCTGGACTACCAAGCGAGTCCCAGGAAAGGCGCAAAGCTACACAGAGAAACCCTGTCTCGAAAAAAAAAAAAAAAAAAAAAAAAGATAGGTGGGATAATTTAAGTTAAGAAAAGCTGTCTAGAAATTAGCCAAGCAAAGTCCAGGCATTTATAAGAAAGAATAAACCTGCATGTGTATTTATTTGGGAGATGTGTTGTGGGCCACCCAAAAGAGCAAAAAAACTATAACATCCAACATTTTTGCACCCAATGTGGAGCTCTTGAATTTCCATGTAGGAAATTTTGCAGAAAGCTGAAAAAATAAGGAAAAGAAAAGAAAAGAAAAAAGAAAAGAAAAGAAAAGAAAAGAAAAGAAAAGGTACAGCTTTTTAAAGAGGTGCTGCTGTTTATCCAGCAGCACTAAATAGAAACAGCAAGATAAGTCAAAAAACACGTGTGACAGCATAGGTACCAGCTTCCTACAACTAGGAAGGTTTAATTCAGTTCTCAGTCACACAACTCTGGCAAGGCTGTGAGGTTTAGGCTTGGATTTCAGGACCTGAGAGGCTGGCAGAGTCAGCCAATAGAGCAGCATATAGGATCAAGCTGTTTCTAAGCAGTTCAAAGTTTTCTCACACAATCAAAAAAGACTACAGATATGCAGTAAAAGAGATCCAGACAGGAAAAGGCACTAAACAGGTTCCAGTGTGTTTTAATATGGTGATATTTTATTTGTACTAAAATGTTATTTGTATGTTAATAAACAAAGTTGCCTAGGGGTCAGAGCTATTAGCAAGCCAAAGGAAAGCCAGGTGGTGGTGGCTCATGCCTTTAATCCCAGCACTTGGTAGGCAGAGCTGGGTAAGTCTCTGTGTGTTCAGGGATACAGCCAGCATTGGATACACACGCCTTTAATTTCAATACCAACCATAGAAGACCTGGAGGTCTGTACAGACAGGCAGTGATGAGGCAGTCATGTGGTTGGGTTTACAACCAATGAGAAGGCAGAACCGAAAGTCTTTATAAAGACTTTAACACAGGAAGTAGCTCTCTTTTGGAGAGGTAGGACCACCACAAGAGGAATGGTAAGGTTTTATCTCTTAGCTCTGACCTCTTTGCTTTCTTCTTTGCATTGGTTCTTTGTTTTTTATTTAATAAGATGGTTGGTTACATCTACATTTTACAATGTAGGTAGACTTAAGAAAGAAAGGGAAAGAGTATGGGCAGTCATAGAAAGAAAGAAATAGTTTAAAAATAATAAAACAATGTCTTAAAAGAGAGAATTAAAATAGTAAAAAAGAATAAGCTATGTAGAGTTGGAAAATACATAGGGAGTCTGGATCTTGTATGTTATTGTTAATTTTGAATTTTTTGAATGCTGATAAGCAAAAGACAGCTGCTAGGACACATGGGATTGTGAACAGGACTGCAAAATTGAACCAACCTAGATACTTTAGTACTATCTTAACTTTTAAAAAGAAGTCAAAAATATATTTTTCAAATGTAAATCAAAAATATTTTGGAGTTTTGTTCCCATAGGAGAAAAGTAGCTGTGGATTCATTCAGGAATGAGATGGATCAGGTTTGATCAGGGAAGACCTCCTGAACCTTGACAAGTAATATATATCAGCAAAGGTTACTGCTGATCTCCCCAGGACTTGGTCATTTTCTCAAAATTTCTCAGGGACCCTAGAGATACTTCATCCACAGACAGTAAGAAGCAGTTTACAGAACATGATGCCCACATTCTCAAGATGGGGTGTGGGAGATATTTGATTATTTAGTAGGTTATGGATATTTGCTATAATTGAAATGACTATAGGAATATAGGATAAAAATACAACTATTAATCTCAGATATTTGGCATTGGCATGGATTTTGGTATATTGATATAAATTTAAAGTTAATTTTGTTACACTGTATATACATTTCTACTCTTGTTTGGTGTATTGTACTTATTCAGCTCATTTAAAAATGCAATGTTTAAGTAAGAAATAAGGTTAGAAGTTAATGTACAATAATTAAACTTTTAGTCACATTAGGTATGTTTTCAAGATTAAATAGATATGTTTTAGATTAAATGGTTTTGAAAAACTTCAAAGATCTACAGAATACAGCATTTGAAATGTTTTATTAACTTAAGCTTTTTCATGGTAATGAGACATATGTGCTCCATATAAAGTACCAATTTACTTTATAAAAGGATAATGGGCATCAAAGAAACGTCATAGGAGTTTGCTTTCATTGTGGCAAGGTTAGCCATTTGGGCAAGAAACTGCTTTTGTCTTCACTACTTGACAGTATGCTGTATAAATTGGACATGCAGGACCCATAAAAAAGTGACTGCTGAACTTTGCCAAAACAAGCAGGAAAATCCTTCAAAATTTCTGTTTCACAGAAGAGTCTGACAGACATTCCGCAGGACAAAGAGGAAAGTGACTGGTGAACTTTGTCAATACAAGGAAGGACATTTATAAGAAAGAATAAGTCTCCATGTGTATTGGTTTGGGAGCTTGATTATGGCCTCCCCGAAAGTGTAAAACAGCCAACAACAAGAAAATGTTCTCCACATGTAGCCATCAGTAATGTTAGGTCATCACAGACAGCATCTTTAAAGATAGGGTAAAAGTGGAAGAGCAGTTAGGACATAGGTTTATGGCATGAAGTCGTTCCAGTGAAGTAGTATACAGGACTATCAGTAATGGGTTTCTGAGTGGGGTTGTTTGGTGGAGGACAGCACCGTGATTTGAGTTTTTCAGGAGCCTTAAATAAATGACTATGAGACACAATGTGTATAATATAGTAAGTATCTAAAAAGAGTTGCAGTTATCAGTTAAAATTGTTAAAATGGGAATGCAGGCTTGAACACTATTTTCTGGAACCATGAGATAGACAAAAAATATGTGGGGATTCTGTATAAGAATATATCAGCCAGGTGGTGGTGGCACACGCCTTTAATCCCAGCACTCGGGAAGCAGAGGCAGGTGGATCTCTGTGAGTTCAAGGCCAGCCTGGGCTACCAAGTGAGTTCCAGGAAAGGCGCAAAGCTACATAGAGAAACCCTGTCTTGAAAAACCAAAACCAAAAAAAAAAAAAAAATCAAATATGTGTACATTTCATGTATGGACCATTTGTCAACAATCTAGTAAGTATGCAAAAGTGATACAAAATTAAAATAACAATTTTTTTCTTGAATCATAACCAAAAAGATCAACATTGTAACATTTGAAGAATTTTTTCTTTTTTTTTTTTTTAATTTTTTTAGATTGGGTTGCCCTACTTTTTGCTAGCTTGTCTTATATTGGAAGTTTTGTCTTCACAGGACTAATGATAGGAAAACAATAAAAACTTAAAAAAAATATATTGGGCTGTGAAATATCTCATTGGAAATTGTGCTGCATGGTCCAAATTTTGGGTTATAACCTCTAAACTGCCTAATTTTTTATAATGTTATATATAAAGACTTAATAAGTAATTCATTGCTTTATAAATGAGTGTTTTCTACAATCCTGTTGAAATGAGGAGGAAATTACACATTATGTGCAATCATTACAAAATGTCTTAAATTTTAATGAATTTTTTAGCATATTTTGACTCTGATTCAAAAAAAACATGAAAAAAATAAGGCAGAGGTCACAAAATCCAATTAATTAATTAGGTTATGTCACCAGAGAATATATTAAATAAGTTTCTAAATATATGTAAAATGAAACTGCTCTTCAAAGTATCTGACACATTATGACCATTACTTGCTAACTTTAAGTATCACAAATAATAAAAAATAAAGTAGAAGGAGAGTATGATATTTTTTAAACTATTTTAAGTTATCATTAAATTTACCAAGCATAAGCAAAAAGACAAGAACCAAAATTTCCTTCTAGGAAATATATGTTCTAAGTAAAATATGTCAAGTTGGTTAATATAAAAATTAAGGTCACTGAGGCAGAAAGATATTCTCTTTATTTTCTGTTCCTTAATTTTCATTTAAAATGTAAATTTAATGGTTTGACTTTTATAATTGAATTTATAATTCTATGACCTTCTCATAACTGTACTGCAAATTCAAAGTTTCCATGTTCTTCCAATTTCTGAGAAACTGAACTGTATAATTCACACCCGAAAGGATGTACACTGCATGGAAAATAGAATACACCCACATACACATGTACACACACACTCATACACACACACACACACACACACACACACACATATATATATGCTAAATGCTACATATAATATATATATTATAAATGCTACATCTACAACTAGCAGCTGGACAGTCCAATTCCTCCTTCAGTAATTCCTTTATTCTTACAATTTAGGCTTTCCAAATAGAAAAATGAAAATTATTATTCATGTCATTCTATTCCATAATATAACAAATCATGACAAAATCAGAACTTGTTATATAGTAGCAAAATTCCTTGTATGTTTTATAAGTTGGCTTGTTAATGCATTGTTGAATTTTCAGTTAGTTTTGTTATTTATTTCTTATAACTTTCACATTTACAGGACTTTAGTAAACATTTTTTAATGTTTTTTTTTCCTGTGTTCAGATGCTGATATTTAAACAATGCTGTGATCTCATTCAACCATATAGTGTTGTATTACTTAGGGTTATGAAGACTAAAATTTTTTTAAAAAATCTAAGAAATGGTTTGCTAACATATACTTATTTTATCCCATCACTAGTTTTATGTAATTTTACTCTGTCTGGCATGGGTTTATACAGAAGCACTGCAGTATTTTTGAAGCTCATTCTTCATTATCTTGCTTCACAAACCTTACTGTCCATAGATGTTTCTACTACACTGGTGTCCTAATTTCACAGAACACTAATTCTGGCCAGGGGAAAAACAGCAGTGGAATAAAATGATACTATTTTAAACTATTTATTTATCATTAAGCAGCTGACTCATATCTGAGATACATTATCATATTAATTTCAATACTTATCAGAAAGCATTTTGTAGAATATGTAAGTTTTTCTATTTGTTTGATGTTTAGGATGAATTTAAAAAAAATAATTCAAGAAATCTACTGATCAATAAAGACCATTAGTGATATAAGGCCCCTGATGATGAATTTTCAAACCAGATTGCCACTGTATAAAAAAAAAATGTACATTGAATAAGAAGGTACCCATGTTACCAACAATAAATTAATAAACTAATTAATTAATTACTGGTTAGCAGTCACTCCCATTTACCTGAATTTTACATTTAAAAAAGTTTTTCTGATCATTTTTCTTGCAGCTTCTTTGTGATCTTTGACATTATAATATTCACAACTTTCCAAAAATGGGTTTTAAGTGGAAATTAAAGTTATACCCATCAATATAATCATTGAATCTAGCATAAACATCAGAATTTCACTTCCAAGTCATTTACATGAAGAGGTGATAGAAATTACTGGTTGATGTACCACATTTTCTTTATCCATTCTTTAGTTGAAGGGCATCTAGGTTGTTTTCAGGTTCTAGTTAGTATGAATAATGCTGCTATGAACATATGTTGAGAAAATGTCCTTGTGGTGTGGTTGAGCATCTTTTGGGTATATGCTCAGGAGTGGCATTGCTGGGTCTTGAGGTAGGTTGATTCCCAATTTTATGAGACACTGCCGTACTGATTGCCAGAGTGACTGTACAATATTGCATTTCCACCAGCAGTGGAGGAGTGTTCTCCTTTCTCCACATCCTTTCAACATAAGCTGTCATCAGTGTTTTTGAACTTAGCCATTCTGACAGGCATAAGATGGTATCTCAGAGTCATTTTGATTTGCATTTCCCTGATGGTTAAGGATGTTGAACATTTCCTTCAATGTCTTTTGACCATTTAAGATTCTTCTGTTAAGAATTCACTGTTTAGCTCTATAGCCTATTTTTTAATTGGATTATTTCCTATTTTGCTGTCTAGTTTCTTTAGTTCTTTTTTATATTATAGAGATCAGCTCTCTATCAGATGTGGAGCTGGTAAAGATATTTTCCCATTCTGTAGGCTGCCATTAAACAATGGAGTATTACATGGTAAAAAAAAAAAATTAAAAAAAAGTCATCATGAAATTTATAGACAAATGGATGAAATTAGAAAAAAAATCATCCTTAGTGAGGCACCAAGACCCAGAAAGACAAATACAGTATGTACTCACTCATAAGTGAATATTAGACACAAAGCAAAGAAAGGATAGCCAGGCTACAATCCACAACCCCAGAGGAGCTAGGTAAAGAAGAGGACACTAAGAGAGACACACATGGATCGCCCCAGGAAGGGGAAAGGGTTAAGATCTCCTGGGTAAACTGGGAGGGTGGAATAGAGGGGATGAGAGGGGAAGGGATGGGAAGGGATGGGAAGGGATGGGAGGGAATGGAGGTGGGAAATGTGGGAAGAGGAGGGAGAGCAATGAAAGAGATATCTTGACAGAGTGTACCATTAAGGGGATGGGGAGAAATCTGCAGCTTGGTAAAACCTCAGGAATTCACAAGATTGTCCCCAGCTAAGACTCATAGCAATGGTAGACAGGGTGCTTGAACTAGCCTTCCCCTGCACTCAAATGGGTGTCTACCCTAATTGTCATTATAGAACTTACATCCAGTGACTGATAGAAACAGATACAGAGACCCACAGCCAAGCAACTGGCCAAGATCCTGGAGTTCAGTTGAAGAGATAGAGAAAGGATTGTAAGTGCAAGGGGGGTCAGAATCATGATGGGAAAAAACACAGAGATAGCTGACCCAAGCTAGCGGGAGCTCATGGACTCTGGACTGACAGCTGGGGAACATGCATATGACCAGTCTGCATATGACCAGTCTAGGCCCTCTGAATGTGTGTGAAAATAGTGTGGCTTGGTGTGTTTGTGGGTCTCCTGGCAATGGGACCAGGACTTATCCCAGGTACACATGCTGGCTTTTTAGAGCCGATTCCCTAAGGTGTGATACCTTAACTCAGCCTTGATGCAGCAGGTAGGGGCTAGATCCAACTCAAACTGGGTATGCCTGTCTATATTGACTACCCAAGGGAGGGTGTACCCACTATGAGGAAGAAATGGAGGGGAGATGGGAGTAGGTGCGGGGGCGGGGGAGGGGGGGAGAAGTGAGGGAAAGGGGATGAGGAGTTGCTATGTAAAAGGAAAAAAATTTTTTTAAAAAATAAAAAAAAACTATAAAAAGAAATTTCTGGTTGAACATGGAAAAGGGAACAAGAGCAATTTAAAATCTTTGTAGCATTCTACTGCCAATGCTGAGTTCAGTTTCCTGGGATCTCTCTATTCCATGCTCTCAAAAATTCTAGAAATAAATTTATTCTATTATTTATCTCTTTATATAATTTTCATTGATTTATTTTTCCTACTACTGTGTCTCATAGAGTCAGTATCATTATTGTGTGATTAATGATTTGTGGAGGAAATGTCTGTCTTGTTTTATTTTGTTCCCTTCTCAGAAATTATACTTACATACTTACTGTTAGTTTCTTAATGGAATTTTTCTTTCTGTCTTCTTTTCTTTCTCCTTCCTTTTTTCCCTCTTTCTTTTTTTTTAAATACAAACCCTCATTTTTCTTTTATTGGTAATGGTTGCAGTGGAATAATGGCATTGAAATACTTTCCTAAGAGATACTGGTATTTAGGTGTGTCTCTCTTAGTGTCCTCTTCTTTACTTAGCTCCTCTGGGGTTGTGGATTGTAGCCTGGCTATCCTTTCTTTGCTTTGTGTCTAATATTCACTTATGAGTGAGTACATACTGTGTTTGTATGTACTCTACCTCAGTTCTTTGAGGGTCAAATATTGTCCTGTCTCAGCTTGGGCCACTTGCCTGCGTGTTCGCAGTTTTCTGTATGAGCTCTGGAACTCTCTATGTGCCTGTGGAATTTGCATGGGGTCAGAACTGGTCATCACCCAGATCTGCAATTTCCACAGAATCCACTGTGAGGCTTGAAATTTCCAATGCTTGTGGGCTTAACCCACCTTGTCATTGGGTTTCATGACATTGCATCTGACGCAATCTCACCACATATGTATTCTGTCATGACATCTATTTATGATTGGATAATTTATAATAGCCCTTTGAAAATATTATCTTATGTACAGAAATTTGCCCATTTTTTATAACTTATGTGGTAGTTAGAGATAGTCTTACTTGAGAAACAAGGAATTATGTCATGATAATTTTTTACATAAAATATAAAACCAAGAATACTTGGATATTGGCCACTTCAACATGTATTTTCTTGAATTCCAAACTTATATATTTGTAATATACCCAGATATTACTATTCTTTCCCAAAGACCTCTTCCTAACAAAACTTATTTATGAATTGTAAGAAACAATACCCAAAATAGCAGATATAATTACCAAAATATATTTCTGACCTTCTCTTTGCGATAAAGTTATTTTCAGGTCTGTATAAATATTTAGATATTTCTTTGAAAATAAAAACAAGCTGATTCTGGATTATTTTTCTAACTTTTCATGTACCAGACATTATAAAAAAGTGACTTGCAAACAATAGCTCATTAACTCCTAACTTTAAACAACATATTTGTGTTAATATTAGTGCCTTTGTTTCAGGAATGGAAATACTAAAGTCTAAACAAATTATAAAACTGGTGCAAATCTTATAGCTATGAAATGGTAGAAATTGGATTAGCTTTTTGCCTTTAGGGTAAGTATTTTTAACCAAAGTGCCATACAGCCTTTCAATATATTGAGAAGCCAAAGTCTATAAAATGACAAGATGATATAATGAATAAACAGAAGATGAAATGATTTATATAGGTTTTTTGTGAACAATTCATTTAGAAAACTCAAAGAAACATTTTGTATGTAAATATTTATGTGTGAAATCATCCAGACATACTGAGGATGTGAATAGAACTCAGAAAATCTTGTATAAAATGGAAAATATTAGGTAAAAGGAGAAAAATAACAGTCAATATAATATTTAGATTATACTATGAAATGATATCTATGAAAAACTAAGTGTAAAGACAAGATAATTTTTTGAATTTTATAACTCATAAAATTGTCTTTTTCAGGTCATTTTCTGAGTTAGATTTTTAGTTAGTAAATAAGTTAACATTCTGATACACAGAAATTATTTTCCATGTTTTATAACGAATTACACAAGTATGCATTAAATGGAAAGAAGATTATTTTAATAGTTCATTTTAAAATAATTTTGAAAGAAGTGGAAAAATACAGTATCATATATAGTTTGTACACTACCGTTCCTAAGGTGTACAGCTAGGGGCTGTAGTCTACTTACCACGTGTGTCTCTGTGTCCTGAGAGATGCTATATACTTTTAAAACATCTGGATATTCATTCATTCTATAATTTCCCCCACTGCTTTGTGATAGCTAGTTTTGTGTCAACCTGACATAAGCTAGGTTCTTCAGAGTGGAGGCAACATTAATTAAGAAAATGCTTCTATATGACCGGCTTGTAGACAAGCCTGTAAGCCATTTTCTTAATTAGTGGTTGAGTTTAGAGGGCCCAACCCATTATGGGTGAGATAATTTTGGACTGGTGGTCCTTGGTGATTATCAGAGAGACTTCCTCCTGCCTCAGATGTGAGCAGGCTAAGAAACCCACACTAGATGTTATTCACGGAGGGTCTAAGTTGGAGGTCATCATTGAGTCCCTTATTTCAGAGCTCAGGGAATCTAGTGGAAGAGAGGATGGAAAAACGTTGTCTCTTGGAGGCCAGCTATTTTCTGAACAGAAGCAGAGGGGGTTTGTCTCTAGGGGAATGGGGAAGTGGGGGATAGCAGGAAGGAATGGAGGGCAGGGAAAATGTGGTCAGGATATATTGTAGAAGAGAAGAATCTATTTCAATTTAGAAAACTAGAAAGAGAGCATGGGGAGAAAGACAGAGACAGAGACAGAGAGAAAGCTAATCAAGACAGGTGGAGGAAGCTGGAGAACAGCACCATCCTCGTTCTGTGCATAGCGCCTGCCTCCAGGTTTTACGCTGTTTGAGTTCCTGTCCTGACTTCCATAAAGACATGGAATCGTGATTTGAAGTATAAACCAAATAAATTCTTTCCTCACCAAATAACTTTGATCAAAGTAATAGTAATCCTAAGATATATTTGATTTGCTTTCATCTGTTATCTGTAGTACTAGGTTTCATAGAGACTATTTCTTGAGAGCCCATCATGCACTTTGAGGATCTTCTGCTGATTCTCCCTAGCTTTTCCTCCCTGTCCCCTCTCCTTTCTAATAGTCCTGTTGTTAATGATTGAATTTTATTTTTAAATGCAAACCCTGTGAATCATTACCATCTGAAAAATTGTGTTTTATTTCATTTCACCCTCATCATGTTACTAAAGCTTTAAACAACTAATCTTCAGTATATTTTCTGAAAATGCTAGAGTTTAAAAAAATTAAATATTCACAGCTGATAATAAATTTTTAACACAAGCCAATTAACCATGGTAGTAATATACAATAAGGGGAATTGTTAAAATGTGGCTTACAGTAAAATCAATAAATTGGCATCCTAGAGAGATGGCTCACCTGTTAAAACACTTGCTGTCATTTCAGAAGAACCAAATTCATTTCCAGAACTCTTACTGGTGGCTCACAATCCCATTCAACTTACATACCTTGGTGTGAAATCACATGCACATGGCAGGCACACACATACACATATACATGCATACACACATACACACAAACATGTACACATACACACACATGCACACACACGTACATACATACATATTCACACACAATGAAAAATTTAAAAACAAAAGGAAATAGATATTTCATTTTATACTTATTTCTCAGGATATAAGTCTATTTTGTTTCATAAATCTTTTTAATTAGAGTCCAAGACTAACTTTGTGCTTTTTATTATTCCCCTTTCTATATTTCATTGTTGATTATTAGGGGATATATTTTATCTGAAATATACACATGGGAAATACTCATTTTAAATGATTTAAGATGTAAAGTAGTAAATGTTATTTGATAGGTATAGATATTTTATCGAGAATCCTCTGATAGCCTCACTAAAATATAATTCATATTTCACAAAATATGGTGCTGGAGGAACCAACTGCCTGTAATCCATATTTAAACATTTAAAAAGAGAGGATAATGGGGTAGAAAATTTTAAGTGGCAATGCTAATATTTTTAGATTGATGAAAGTGTAATCACACAAATTAATAAGAATTTTAGTAAACATCAAGTAATAAAATTAATATAAAAACACATCATCTAAAACTCAGAGTAAAAACAGTGTACTGAAGGTGAAGAAATATCTAAATCAATAGAAAGAATAATATACTACTTATTTTATCTCAAGATATTTCAAAGATAATTAGTTATGGAAAGTAAACAAGATAGTACTTCATAGGACCCTTGAGTCCACATCCCCTGGCTTCCAAAAAACCTAACAAGCAGCAAGTTCCCCAGGCCTGTTTTCAACAGCACTTTCATTCTTATACATAGCAAGTATTCCTCTTATCAGGCTGCCATTGGTTGCTCATTGTTCGACTTATGTTTCACTATTTCATTTAGGTTTAATCTTATTCACTAACTTGCAAAATGCTGAGACAATCCTGTGTTACTTGTAGGATACCACCTAGCATGTTTACCAATAAATAAAATATATTAAAAGTAAAGAAGCTAAATGAGATGTAAATTCCCAATTTACAATTGGCTGTCACTGTAGATTTCAAACTATTTTACTGAAATGTTTTTCTATTGCAGATATCAGAGTCAAGTTTCATTTTCCTGTAGCTCTTAGCTCCTTATGTACACTAAAATTAAAATCTATTTCACTTATAAAAATAGGCATCATCTTCCCAAACTCTCAAATAAACAGATTTTATAAATAAAATATTAACATACTTAAATGTATAAGTATGGCTTCAAAATTTAGGTTGTGTTTTGTACAATGTAGTAAGTGTATAACACATGGTTTCGTAAGCAAATAATATGTCATTCGGGAAGCATGTAACAAGCCAATATTATATGGCTTCTGATATGGATTTCTTGCTTTTGTTTGACTTATTTGAATAAGGTGGCATTTGTATAAAGGTGTTGTCAGTTTAATATCTTCAATTCACCATTGATTTGTGTAAGCAATATAAAAAGAGAAATCATAACACAAATTCTTAATGTCTATGGTGACTTAAAGTTCTGAGTTTCAAATCTTCATTTGATTCAACTTACCATAAAGAAGAGAAATATTGAAATATTTAAATGAGCATGCATTCTTCTATGAGTCTTGCAATATATTCACTTCCATTGAAATGAACAAAGATTTTTCAAGATATCTGGATTTATTCTGCATACTAATAGAGTTCATTGCTTACAGTAGTTTCATAAAATACTCATAAGAATGAGTTCTCAATACTCGTTTGGACTCAATTTTAATATGTTGATAGACTTTTAAATTATCAAAAACATTAAGTTGTCAGCATTCAGTTTTTGTTTATTGTGAAACTATTTTGTGCATACATATCAAGTAGTTTTGACTAATTTCCACAAAGCTTTCTGAGGTTTTTGATTACTGATCACCAACATGGTAAAATGTCTTAAATTTGTGAGGATAGCATATCTCTTCATTTAAACGGACCTATTAGTTCTCCAATAAGCAAGGTAATACAATTTTTAAAGGAATTTTAATTTAAGAAGTTGAGTTTGTTAAATATAGTCCAAAATTGTGTTTTTAGCAAGTTTGTTAAATATAGTCCAAAATTGTGTTTTTAGCAATACATAAAATATCATCAGTTGTCACATTTATTTAGAGAAATGGAAATAATTAAGCCATATGTTTAACATATATATGCAATTAGCAAGTGAGCATGCTGAACATTAATATTCATCACAGTGTCCTTGTATTAGCTTTCCAGTATTCTAAAGGTCATACCTGAGACAAGGAGCTTTCATTAAGGAAAAATATCCTGATTAACACAGAGCCTTCTTCCTCAAATCACTAGGCTATGTGTCTGTGGGCCTGTGCAAATGTGTGACAGAGACACAATGTGACCTGAATTTAATACAACATATGGACATTTTGGTCATCAAAGCTGAAAAAAGTTACTTCAATTTTACTTGTTTCAATTAATTTAATTGAATTAATTTTTTTCTAGAAGCTGAAAATGGATATTAGTATATACAACCACATAGGTTTTTCAAGAGTATAGCTGGTAGATGAGATACATCTGTAACATCAATCAAAAGAAATATCTGAGATGGTGATGAAGATTTAGATATGAATTAGTCATGACAATTTAGTTTCTGTTTGCTGTATCATATTTATTACTACCCATTATATCTGTTTAGTTACATATATATTTTCTGTGTTAATTTAGTAATACATATTTTATTTTATATGCAAAGAATTTTTCTAGTTCTCCTACATTCTAATATACTGATAATAATTGATAAGGGAACATCTTTAAGTGTATTTAATTTATAAATAAATATATTAGGAATATGATTATGCTTATTTTCTGCCATAGAATAACACAAAATATATAATAACATAATTCTACATGTTTTCTAAACTTTTTAGTATATATCTTAATATTATATAGTAGTTTCTTCTTTAAGATGATTGGTTTTATGAAACTGTATTTTCAATATATTAGAATTACAGCAATAATACTTTCTCTTTTATGTTAACTCTTAAAGTATTAAAATGACTTACATTTTTGAATTTTAATTTGATATCTATTGTGGATACTTTCAAATTTCATTTAAATTCAATTTATAGGTATTGCTGAGCTCAGTTTTCAAAAATTTAACATTAATTGTACAATGAAATATTAAACACTAATGCAGTTATAACATGAGGTAAACAGAATAATTCTCAAATGAGATGCTCTCTATTGTTCATTATTTAAGGTAATCAATATTTTTGAAGCCTAATTCTGTGTTGCTACAATGCCTCACAAGTTGAATAATATACAACAACTTGTAAAGGAGCCTTTAACAAAGGATCAAACATTGGGACCTATGTGTCGTCTCATCTATATAAAGAAAAACAAAAACAAACCGGGCGGTGGTGGTGCATGCCTTTAATCCCAGCAGTCGGGAGGCAGAGCCAGGCGGATCTCTGTGAGTTCGAGGCCAGCCTGGGCTACCAAGTGAGTTCCAGGAAAAGGTGCAAAGCTACACAGAGAAACCCTGTCTCGAAAAAAAAAAAAAAAAAGAAAAAAGAAATCTACCATTGGTAGCACTTGTTTTCACAGTGAGTAGTAACTTCCATATTTCCTGAATTAGAAGAAACCATACAAATGAATCTGCTGCACCACAGGAAGTTAAGCAAATCCTTAAATTCATTTCATGTAATCTGCTAACATTATCAATACAGTAGTGTTTGTCTAATGAGTGCCATAAATATATTCATAAAATTACCAGTATATGACTGAGTGAATCCTTTTCTAGAACCATGAAAAGGAACTCATTATTGTGTATCAATAAAAATTATTATCTTTTATGACTAAAATTATTAACAACATCAAAATTTTTCATGGAGGACATGAGGAGTTACTTGTGCCTTATTACGTTGCTCATCATATCTAAGCAACATTAAGAACTATTAACAATATTGAATGAAGTATTTATCAGCCTCACATCTGTACATAATTGAAATATAAACCATTTAGAAATTGTAGTTAACTTCCTTATTCCTCTAGTAAAATTTCCTTGGTGCCTCTATAATACACCACTTATATGACTGTTAATATGATCTTAATAATAAATCAACTTCACATATTCTCATAGTTTCCATCATCTTTTAATCTCATTAAAATCTTTTATTCTTACAAAAATATTCAAGTGATATTTTTGAGATTATGATTATATTATAACTTTCCTCCTCCAATCTCTCCAAAACACCCATCTTTTATCCCTTTCAAATTCACGATATCATAATGACTTGATGTATGTGACATGCAATTAATGCTGTAGAATCCACCACTCAGCAGAATAGAAATTCTTCTTGGAGTCACATTGAAAATTGTTCATGTTGAACCACATAATCAGACATAAACAATACAGAATAGAGATTATTCAAAACATATTCTTAGCTGTGATATAAACAAATGTAGCACCAAAATCATCAAATAATTTGAAATTCTTAAAATGTAATATTTTTAAAAGTTATACAATAAACCTATAAGTAACATAGGGTCCAATAAAGATGCTCTAAGAGAAGTTAAAATACTTTAATATCCAAAAAAATTATAAGAATTGAATGTAAACATTTAAATCTAGGTAATTTAACCACCAAATTGATGGGACTGAAATTTACAGTGTTAAATGCCCATGTCATATCAGAAGATATAACTTGAAGATTATAGCCAGATTTCTAACAACCCTAAATTAAATTTCTTCATCTAGAGGAAGTAATGAGCCACTTGTCAAGTTCCTGATTCCATAAGCCAAGCATCAGTCATCACGCCTTACTCCTCAAGATGGACTTAATTCCTATAGACTTTGCACCTGAAAATATATGTATTCTTTCCACATGCTATTTCACCGAGTGTCTGTCAACATAATAAGAAAAGTAACTAATACTGAAATTGTTATTCAGAAATAGAGTCATGGATGTAACATAGCTGATGACATGTTTCATCATGATTTGGAATAGGTAAGAGATAAGCAGAAGAACTTGATTCTGGGATTCCAAGAAACCCAAGATTGTTCTACACAGAAATAAATGTCAATTTTGAAGATTAGAAGGGAATAAAATTTGGGCATTGGGTAAAAGTTTAGAGAAATTTCAGAGAGCAATGTGCACTCTCTTAACTATTATCGTATACATTCTGCCCCTAACCTGAGAATCTAAATGAGGTTAATGTGAAAAATTTCAAGAAGGCTTAACATGATTACTTCTCACTTCTTTTAGACTGATTCATTGAGGGAGAGAACCAAATGTCAAAGATAAAGATATGAATTTTTTTCAAGAAAAGGAGCTTTAATCTTTTCTAAGGTTTCATACCAGGACTAGAGGAATGGCCCTTTGAGGTTAGCAGTCTATCCAGTAAAGGATACAGAATATACAATGAAAATATGAATATTTATAAAGAGACTGTCTGAAATAATATAACCTCTCAGGTGCCTTCTGAGAAAATTCCTAGGCAGAATCTTTCCCTTGGTGTAGCCATTTAGTACTCAGTTACCACTAAAACTATGATACAAGGAATCTGGCTATGTGAGGTCCTAAAAACAGAACTTGGTATCATCTGTGTTGTGCTGATATGTAGGATATAAAATTTATAGAGCTGTAGATATTTCTATCATATATATATATATATATATATATATATATGATGGTGGGGCCATGAAAAGTATAGCATGGAATGTCTTCCATAGAGGTTCTGAGAGAACAATGTATAAAGATATGATTATAAAGCCTCTTTCCAATGAAATCATCAACATATTGGAGAGTATCAGAAATATGGTACATATAAATTCAGACATAGATGCCTACGGTAGCTATCCAAGGGAGAAGATATGTGTTATAGGAAACAAAGATTCACAAGAGGGTCACCCAACCCTGGCTGGAAGCCAGATGATGTCATCAATTGCTTCACTTGCTGGATAGGAATCTTTAAGATTTGCCATTTGTTTTGCCAGGTTTCATTCCCGCTTTGGTCTGGGTTTTCTTCTTTGTCTCCTTTGTCCTTATATTCTATAGAGCACTAGAATTTCTTTTCATTACAGGGACACACAGAAAAGAGATTGCTTTGGTATTATACATAACCATGGAGGATATTGAGACATTTGTACTTTCTGTGTATATTTGGATGTATTTCGTTTCATGAGATGGCTATGAATCAATATGTGGATGACTGAATGCTGTGGTTTTAAATTGTCCTTCCAAGCTCATATGCTTACTTCCTTTTTCATAGCTGGTGCCATTGCTTTGGAGAGTTGTGAGACCATTAGCAGATGATCCTAATTGACAGATGTGGATTAATAGGGTAGATCTTGAGTGCTGTAGCTGGTTTTCTTAGAGGTCTCAGATTTTTAGTCGATGATATGCTTATGCAAATGAAGATGGAATATGACTGATATATCTATGGTCATAAAATTGGTCAAAAACAAATCTAAAAACAACTCTCAATAAATTCATCATTTAGATGAATAGTACCAAATTAGGCCTGGTTGAGGTTAATGAACTTATATAAGATAAGGCCAAAGAAAATGGGCAAAATGTGATTGTAGAAAACGTCTGGTCTTTAAACCAAAATGTCCCACAAGTTATCCAAGCTAATGTAGCAGTACACATGTTAATTTTTAAAGAGCTTTGGATGGGAAATAATTATTTTATTGTCTCTGATAACCAATAGAAAAAATAAATTAGAGTTGACATGATTCAAATCCAGAAAAGATATCAATCAAATGTGAAGTATACAAGCTAATAGTCTATAGCTCAATTAGATAAAGAGATCTGTGTTAAAGAAAGAACACATATTTATATAAAAAGAAATACTAATAGTGTATTTCCACAATTTGTATCTGCTGATGTCTTTCTTTTCTGTGGGCTGAGGTTCTTGTCCCACAGAACCAGGATGATTTGATGGAATACGCCACTGAGTTCAGTTTGCACATACCAATGGTGATCTTACAGAATAGTGCAGTTTAATTTGGATGGGGCAACATCCAAACCCATCTATTATGATAGCAGATGGAAAACGGTTCACAGACAAGCTATTCTTTAACAAGAATGAAAGTTAGTAAGGGTAAGCAGTCATTACATTAGTCAAAATAATACAAGAGTCACGTGGCCAGTCCAAACTCAAAGGCACATGAGACTAGCACATGATTACACAACATATACCAGTCAAAACCATGTGATTTGCTACTCAGGGAAGTAACTGAGTGATAGAAGAAGGAAAAAAATGAATGGAAAGAAGTCAATGTGACTGAAGGGATCTCTACCAATACCCCAGACAAAGAGCATTTCAAAGAGGAAAATATGTTCACAGTTTCAAAGAATTTAAGTCTTCAGTAATTTGCTGAGTAGATCTGTGAATTGTGGGCTGATGTACAGCAACTTCAGAAAATATTTTTTTTTCAAACTGTCCACACCACACCATCTTTGCAGTTTTTTGTTTGTTTGTTTGTTTGTTTTGAGACAGGGTTTCTCTGTGTAGTTTTGGTGCCTGTCCTGGACCTCGCTCTATAGACCAGGCTGGCCTCAAACTCACAGTGATCTGCCTGACTCAGCCTCCCAAGTGCTAGATTAAAGGCGTTCACCACCACGCTCCAGCTTGTCCACATAATCTTTGAGGCAAAAAGATATTTTTAATTACCAAATATCTTGAATTACCAAAATGCAAATTGAATTTTACATGTGATGCATCTTCTCATTTCACAATTAAAATCAATATTTTAAAAAGTCATATTAATTTTAATACTTAAATGAAGTTATATGTCTAAAAATTCCTGTGGAATATCTTTCATATTTGAGATCATATACTGCCTTCAGTATTTTAAGCAGATTTATTAATTCTATTGTTAAATTTTTATACTCACTTAAAATTTGAAAATGTATAAAAATAGCTTTTATTTATTTTCCTATTGTTGGGATATAAAGGAGACAGACATTGGAAGGTACATGCCTTTGAAATCTCAAAGCCTTCCTGCAGTATCATACTTCCAGAAGTGACAATTTAATTTTCAACTTAACATTGAAATATTGTTTCTTTTCTTCATGCTGCTATATTAGTTATCATAATTCAGTTTGTATACTATAGTGACATTTGGTCATATATTGGTCCTACCATTAAGCAAATAACATATTCTAATATAGTATTGAGATCCCTAACTAAAAATATTATGACAATTTGTTGAAGACAGTTAAGCATTTTATTTTTTTAAATAATTTTTTATTAAGAGGTTTTCTATTCCTCCCTCCTCCTGCCCTCCAGCCTTCCCCACCAACCCACCCCCCATTGCCACCTCCTCCATGGCAAGGTCTCCCATGGGGAGTCAGCAGAGCCTGGTACATTCAGTTGAGGCAGGTCCAAGCCCCTCCTTCATGCACCAAGGGTGCTCAAAATGTCCCACCATAGGCACTAGGTTCCAAAAAGCTGGCTCATTCACTAGGGACAAGTCCTGATCCCACTGCCTGGGGGGCCCTTATACAGTTTAAGTTAAACAACTGTCTCGCTTATCCAGAGGGCCTAGTCTAGTACCATGGGGCTCCTTAGCTATTGGTCCAAAGTTCATGCGTTTCCACTAATTTGCCTAGATGTCTCTGTACTTTTTCCAGTCAGAATGGTTGAGTGGTTAAGGCACTGGACTTCAAGTTTAGCATTTTTCTAGAGAATTATGGAACATAATTCAAAACACTACATAGACATTTTGTTTCAAAATTCTATTTGTTTATAATTATTGTCTATACTTGTGGATGATGAATAGGTATATATCATGGTGTAACATGTTGTATGTTTGGAGATCAGAGGACAACTTAACAGGTCAAATTTTTCTTTTCACCTTTCTGTGACTTCCAGGGATCCAAGGAAATTCATCAGGCTAGCATCACGAGAAAGCAAGCATCTTTCCTCACTGAGACATCTTGAGGAATCCAAGGAGGATATATTTCCATCCCAGTGGTACATATGAAGACATATGCTATAACATATATGTGTTTGTGTGCATGTGTGTACATTATATGTGCACAAATATACATATATTGTGATTTTCTCATTTTATACAAATTTACCCTTACAAAACTTAACCGAGTATGCCATTAATAAGATCAATAAAGCTTCACAGTATTTCTCTGTGATAATGAGTAAATTGTTTAATGAAATTGACTATGATGAATAGTCCATTTGATAACATTAACCAATAAAAGAACACATATTGAATTTAAAATATTTCTGAGATAATGCACAGCATAATTACAGAAGGAATCCTTAGAACTGAGGCATTATTGGGAGACTCTTCTTATACTGACAGCATATAAAGTGTATCAGATTCACACTGACATTTTAAGGCAGAAGGAGAAGGAAGTGTTTCCTATTATCTGCACTGAAGAGCTTTTATGATATAATACTTTCTTTCTCAAATTATGATTAAAACTTCCCTTCAAAAGTCAATTCTTTTAAAGGAACTTTAAATTATGGTGTAAAGCATTAGGAAAAAATCTGGATGTTCTTATGAAAAATTCTTTTGACCTTTAATTTGACATTAAAGTGTTTTATTTTGAAGAGGTATTTTACTTTATTCAAAACAATAGAATTATTTAAAAATCTAACATAATTTGCTTAATGAGTTGCAAAATTAAATTTTCTTTTGCATATCTATTTATTCATGGGATCTGATTAAAAACATTTTGACACATTATACTATTAAAAGTTAAATTATTCAAATTAAAATATTATCTTTATTTGCTTTGTATTACTGGTGTCTCACAAGGAAATTAACTTCTCTTTAAAGGAGTAAGCATGTAGGACATCTGAGACTATACATTTTAGTGTTATTGCTTTGAGGTTATAAGAGTTAAATAATTTGAATAAAAATCCTGAGCTCTGTGATTATGTTAATGAAAAGGACATTTGTCAATGGATATTCTATCTGTGGAAAAATCTTGATGGTATGAACTCAGCATCAAAAATGTCTCCAATTGAAGTTGAGAGTAGTATTTGATTCTGGGTATATATAACTATTTAGACGGTAGCTTGACATTTTAAATCTAATAAAAAGGGGACTTCAAACCAGGTGGTGATGGCACACACCTTTATTCCCAACACTTGGGATGCAGAGGCAGGTGGATCTCTGTGAGTTTGAGGCCAGCCTGGTCTACAAAGGGAGTCCAGGACAGCAGGACTGTTACAAAGAGAAACTTTGTCTTGAAAAAAATGGGGGAGAGAGCTTCAAAAGTAGATGGAATAAAACTGTTTCTTTTTAATAAGAAATTTGAACTCACCATCTTATTTCTCTTTGTGTGTGTGTTTGTGTGTTTGTGTGTGTGTGTGTGTGTGTGTGTGTGTGTGTGTGTGTGTAGCAGATGTGGCTTATGTCATATAACAGAGATATAATTCAACTTTAAATTCAGTTCATTTTCATAAAAACTAAAATATCCAGTAAAAAAAAATAGTAATGATTTTGTGAAAGGCTTCACATGTACCTGCTCAGATGTATTCATTGAATAGCTCTCACTGGGCAGAAGGGTGAAATTTCTGAAGGCAATAATTTGGCTGATTAAACAACAAAGGCTGCTTTTAAAAAGTGAGAAAATCCAAATTTAGAATGCTTACTTTAATATAATAAAATGTGCATTATGAGAAATATGCTTCATAGAAAAATCCTGAAAAGTGGATCATAAAATGTGCTAATAGTAATTTCACTGCAAATTGTCAGTTGCCTAACAAATTATTTCCTATATAGTAGTCCATATTATTTGCTTAAATAAATGTGCAATTATTAAAGTATTTGATTGAATAGAAATTGTGAAGACATGAGTTTCATTGTATGCATATCATTATTAAACAATTTATGTTATAAAAGGATAGTCTATGTGGTGTAAAACTCTTTAAAGTTTTCCATGATTTCTTGTACCAGGAAGCTAATGATCTTTCATTTTTATTTATTTATTTATTTATTTTTTTAATTTTTATTTTGCAATACAATTCAGTTCTACATATCAGCCACAGATTCCCTTGTTCTCCCCCCTCCCCCCCTCACCTTCCCCCCAGCACGCCCCCCATTCCAATCTCCTCCAGGGCAAAGCCTTCCCCACAGACTGAGATCAACCTGGTAGACTCAGTCCAGGTAGGTCCAGTCCCCTCCTCCCAGGCCGAGCCAAGGAACCCTGCATAGGCCCCAGGTTTCAAACAGCCCACTCATGCAGTGATCACAGGACCCGGTGCCACTGCCTGGATGCCTCCCAAACAGATCAGGCCAATCAACTGTCTCACCCACTCAGAGGGCCTGATCCAGTTGGTGACCCCTCAGCCATTGGTTCATATTTCATGTGTTTCCGTTTGTTTGGCTATTTGTCTCTGTGCTTTATCCGACCTTGGTCTCAACAATTCTCGCTTATATAAACCCTCCTCATTCTCATTAATTGGACTCCCAGAGATCCACCTGGGGCCTAGTCATGGATCTTTGCATCCAGATCCCTCAGTAGTTGGATGAGGTTTCTAGCACGACAATTAGGGTGTTTGGTCATCCCATCACCAGAGTAGGTCAGTTCGGACTGTCTCTCGACCATTGCCAGCAGTCTGTTGTGGGGGTATCTTTGTGGATTTCTGTGGGCCTCTCTAGCACTTTGTTTCTTCCTATTCTCATGTGGTCTTCATTTACCATGGTCTCCTATTCCTTGTTCTCCCTCTCTGTTGTTGATCCAGCTGGGATCTCCCACTCACCCAAGCTCTCTTTCCCTCAACCCTCGCCCTTCACTACCCCCACTCATGTCCAGGCTGTTCATATAGATCTCATTCCGTTTCTCTGTCGTTGGGCGATCCCTGTGTCTTTCTTGGGGTCCTGTTTTCCAGGTAGCCTGCCTGGTGATGTGAGTAGCAGTCCAGTCATCCTTGTTCTACATCTAGTATCCTGTTATGAGTGAGTACATACCATGTTTGTCTTTCTGAGTCTGGGATACCTCACTCAGGATGATTTTTTCTAGATCCATCCATTTGTCTGCAAACCTCATGATGTCATTGTTTTTCTCTGCTGAGTAGTATTCCATTGTGTATATGTACCACATTTTGTTTATCCATTCTTCAGTTGAAGGGCATCTAGGTTGTTTCCATGTTCTGGCTATTACAAACAACGCTGATATGAACATAGCTGTACAAGTGCTCTTGTGGTGTGGTTGAGCATTCCTTGGGTATATGCCCAAGAGTGGTATAGCTGGATCTTGGGGGAGATGGATTCCCAATTTTCTAAGAAAGCGCCATATTGATTTCCAAAGTGGTTGTACAAGCTTGCATTCCCACCAGCAGTGGAGGAGAGTTCCCCTAGCTCCACATCCTCTCCAGCATAAGGTGTCTTCAGTGTTTTTGATCTTAGCCATTCTGACAGGTGTAAGGTGGTATCTCAGAGTTGTTTTGATTTGCATTTCCCTGATGATTAGGGATGTTGAGCAATTCCTTAAATGTCTTTCAGCCATTTGAGTTTCCTCTGTTGAGAATTCTCTGTTTAGTTCTATAGCCCATTTCTTAATTGGACTGTTGGGCATTTTGATGTCTAATTTCTTGAGTTCCTTATATATTCTGGATATCAGTCCTCTGTCAGATGTGGGATTGGTGAAGATCTTTTCCCATTCTCTAGGCTGTCGCTTTGCTTTGTTGACCGTATCCTTTGCCCTACAAAAGCTTCTCAGTTTCAAGAGGTCCCATTGATTGATTGTTTCTCTCAGTGTCTGTGCTACTGGTGTTCTATTTAGATTTGTTTGTTTGTTTTTCGAGACAGGGTTTATCTGTGAAGCTTTGTGCCTTTCCTGGAACTCGCTTTGGAGACCAGGCTGGCCTCCAACTCACAGAGATCCGCCTGCCTCTGCCTCCCGAGTGCTGGGATTAAAGGCGTGCACCACCACTGCCTGGTGATCTTTCATTTTTTTAAACTATAACAAAAATAAAATAGTCTTGGATCTAGCATGGTCTTTGTGATGCCAACATAAGTTGAAACTTTCCTTACTCAAAATTTCATATCCAGGTAGCCCTAAGTCTATCTTAAGAAATATAATTCTGAGGCATTTTTGATATCAGAGCACATTTTTTAAGATGGTGGGAATTATTTTATTGATAATGTTGTCTGAGATTATAAAAATTATTGCTAATTTTTGTAATATTAATTATACTAAATAAGAAAAAACATTAACCAAGTTAGCTTCTCCTAGCAGTCTGCTAGCTAACACATTAAGATGACTTCATCTTTATCACAGTCTCTATTTAAAATTTAGAGTTGCATCTTCAGTCAAGTAAGGAATCTATCCACCAAATACTATGTTTGAACTTCACATAAATTTGGGTTTGAAGTTGTAGCAGGAATCTTAAAAGTTCCTATTAATAAAAACAAACCCAGAGCCAGATACTGGTGTGAATGTTGGAAGTTCAGAGAAACAGAACAAGCCACAGCTTCCTCACCTTGCCAGTTCCTCAGCTGATCCTGTTTCCTCAGACTGGAAGACTCTGAGTCCTGTAGAATGAATCTCAGCTGAACTGCTTCTCAAAAGCCTGAATGCTTAATCACTAAAAGCTTCTAGTTCCTGATCTTCATGACTTATATACCTTTCTGCTTTCTGCCATCACTCCCTGGGATGAAAGGCTCACTTTCTGGGATTAAAGGTGTGTGTCACCATGCCTAGCTGTTTCCAATGTGGCCTTGAAAATTGAGAGAACAGGAAGGTGGGAGGAGACTCTGCCAGCCGCCACTATGACAAGCAGCATGTGAAGATGCCGGTAAGCCACGAGCCACAAGCCAAGGTATAGATTTATAGAAATGGGTTAATTTAAGATATAAGAACATAGATATAATGATTTAATAGCAGATCCAGTGAAGAGTTGCAAAAGAAAACATTTGAGCACTCACCTTTGTCCTTGATGAGGCTCCAAATCAGTGGAACCAAGTCCACTTTATTTATTTATTTGGGAAAATAAAGTCCATAGTAGTTTAGAGTTAAGGATATCCATATGTGAGTAGTAACATGAGTCCAGAATGAGAATGGGGAAAAGAAAGGTATTTAAGAATGAGAAGGAGGTAAATGGGCTCAAGGTTGAGAAGTATTAGTTTTCTGGTGAGAAAAAAGTTAAAACATAACTGAACAACTAAAGTACAATTTTGTAAATAATGAAAACAAGCAATAATTAAAGAATATAATGAAACAGAAGACATGTATCTTAGAGTATGAGCCTACATGACTTCCTAACTGGGAAAACATGGTTCTTCTGCATGCTGGGGTCATTTTTGCTATCTATCTCAGCAGGCTGATATGGGGGAGTGTCAACAATTATAACCAATGACCATGTCTGTCCACATTAGAAGGAATTCTATGATGGATGTCTATTATTTATCAGCATCCACCATTTTTAGATTTTTTTCACTTGCACAACACAACCTTGACTCTGATTTTTTTGAGGATTGCAAAATCTGTCAGAGGATTTTGTGACTGAGACGTTGTAGATTTGTAGAAATCCTATAAACATTTGCTTACTTTAGTTCCATACATTAGACTACTGTAGCAAATCCCCACACATCATATGTGGTTTGTTCCGGCAATAGCAGTGATATGGAAGTAGGGTTCATTGCATGCCTCTCAGTTTTAGCTTCCTTGACATACTTGTTTCAGTCCCCACAGCCTCTGTGTCCTGGCTGCCTCTAGGCGTTGGTTGCATCCAACAGCTCTTTTTGGTTTCCAAGGCTAGACAATGGCATCTCTCTGGCTCTTGTATTTTCCAGCACACCTTAACAGCTGAGTCTTTCTCAGTCCGTGTCCAGTTTCCTGGACAAGAGCATCATCTCCCCAGTCTCCCATAGGGTGGCAGAAGCTCCACTAAAATCTGCCAGAGTGTTGAGACAGATTGCAAGAATGGCAGGCAGATGCCTGGTTGCTCATTTTGGTAGTATCAAGACTAGGGACACATAAAAATTCCTTGTCAAAGAAATGCCATTTTAAAAGTAGGACAGGAAAGCTTTTATTATTTTCTTTCAAAACATTTTTAAGATAGAAACATGACACATAGTCATTGTAGACAATAACAAAACACAGCAGTAATACCAAAACAAGGAGCGATATCAAGCCACAAAAATCAAGACAGACAAAAAAAAACCAGAACCTCATGACATGTGCATGTGTAGTACTTAAAAAAAACCTTCAAAAGTGATTTCATAGTATATAATTATTATTTCATATTTTTCTTTTTTTTAATGCATGAGCTCACTATGGATTCCTGGTTGCCATAGATCTCAATATTTTGATCAGCATGCCTTGGAACTCACCGAGATCCACCTGCCTCTGTCTCCAGAGTACTGGGACTGAAGTCTTGAATCATCACACCCAGCAGTACACAAGTCATAAAAAATAGAGCATCAAAAGTACACAGATTAAATTTTACTATCTTTCTAATGTTTGATTTTTCTTGAAATCTCTTTAGTTAAATTCTACTAAATATAGGATATTAGTAAATTAGAAACTTCAGTAAAATAGAAAAAACTTTGCTATTACTATTAAGTCAAGTATTAGAGTGTCTCTTGCAAAAACTAATGGTTCATGTGCATGTTGAGAATAGAAGTTAAACTTCACCTAGACACATTAAATCTTTGGTAAAAGAATACATAGAAAATATTTTTAAATGAATTAATCATTACTCAAATTCTTTATGATCTAATTTTTACATTTTAAAATAAGAATGCTACAAATGTGATTTCACAGTGTGCAAGTCTGTGTTTGCTTCACATTTCAAAGCAATTTCTCCTCTTGCACAGCACAATTTTGCACACTCATACACACATATGTTATTTGATGCATTATTGACATTTGTCAAATATGAATTGTGTTCTGAATTAATAATGCAGTTCAAAACCTTGATAAGCCTATATAAGTCCTTCTAAATTACTTCAATATAATTATGGCATTTATGATAATAAATATTCCAGCTATTTCATAATCCTATTATCCTACTACTTATCCACTAAGAAATAAATAATAGGAAAATTTTCAATGCTTTTATTCATGCTCTGATACTATAAAGCTAAAGAAAGAAAATACTTTATTTATAAGTGCCTGGAAGTCTGTCAAAAATTTGCACCCCCTTAAGCCCCACTGAGAACGTTTCTCACCACCATTGTGCTAACCACATCAATTAAACCGAATGTACTATTATACATAGCTAGTTTCATTTAATAATTAAGTGACAATTAAACAATAATATAGAGAAAATAACATTTGATTATGGAAGCCAGTGAATGGTTAGAAGGGTGATGAATTTCATGCAGTTATTTAGAGTGTTAGATATATCTTTTTCACTATTCTTAGTTTTAAACAATTTCATTTGAAACTAGTGAGTGAAAAAGAGAAAGTTTACTTTTATACACATTTAATGTATGAAAAAACTTATTTTTCCTGACATTATTTTCTTTATTTGTTTTTATTAAGGGTTTTTATATAATATATATGATGATGGTTTGCTGTGGGATGGTCTGTATGTCAAATGTGTTGCTGATTGGTCAATAAATAAATCACTGATTGGCCAGTGGCCAGGCAGGAAGTATAGGTGGGACTAACAGAGAGGAGAATTGAGAGAACAGGAAGCTGGGTGAGAGAGACACTGCCAGCCGCCATGATGACAAACAGCATATGAAGATGCCGGTAAGCCACAAGCCATGTGGCAAGGCATAGATTAATGGAAATGGATTAATTTAAGCTGTAAGAACAGTTAGCTAGAAGCCTGCCACGGCCATACAGTTTGTAACCAATATAAGTCTCTGTGTTTTCTTGGTCGGGTCTGAGCAGCTGTGGGACTGGTGAGTGAGAGAGATTTGTCCTGACTGTGGGCCAGGCAGGAAAACTCTAGCTACAATGGTTGCCTTCCCTCAACTTTTCCCAGACTTTCCCAAGTCCTCACCTACCCAAATCCATACCCTTTTGTAACACAAATCGTAAAAGGTCTTATAATAAAAACCCAGAGCCAGATATTGGGATGAAAGCTGAAATGTCAGAAAAGCAGAACAGCCAGCCACTAGCTTACTTCTATGAAATCCTCAGTCTCAAGAGAGTGGGTTTCTGTTTTCTCATACCTTATATACCTTATATACCTTTCTGTGTCCTACCATATTACTTCCTGTGATTAAAGGCATGCGTCACCATTGCCTATTTCTGTTTCTCTTATGTAGTCCAGTGTGGCCTTGAACTCATGAAGATCCAGGCAAATCTCTGCCTTCTGAGTAATAAGATTAAAGGTGTGTGCCACCACTGCCTGACCTCTATGTCTAATTTAGTGTCTGGCTCTGTCCTCTGATCCCAAGGTAAGCTTTATTGTGGTACACAATATATCACCACACCCTTTTTTTTTTCTTTCTCCCTGTCACTGAAGAGAAAAACAGACTAAGAAAAAAGCAAACAATTATGCAAACAGAAAAAAAAGAGCCAAAGGTTGAGCATAATAAACATATACAGATGCAGAAACACACATTTGCTCACACAGGAGCCTCTTAAAACACAAAATCAGAAAACACAACATATAAGAAAAAGACCAGCCGGGCAGTGGTGGCGCACGCCTTTAATCCCAGCACTCGGGAGGCAGAGCCAGGTGGATCTCTGTGAGTTCGAGGCCAGCCTGGGCTACCAAGTGAGTCCCAGGAAAGGCGCAAAGATACACAGAGAAACCCTGTCTCGAAAAACCAAAAAAAAAAAAAAAAGAAAAGAAAAAGACCAATGAGGTTTTGTAAAAAGAAAAACAAACAAAACAAAACAAAAACAAACAAACAAACAAAAAGTACCCAAAGCATTTTGAGATAAAAATCCTCCAAAAATACCATTGTTTTGTGTTTGTTTGTTTTTTAAGAGTTAAAAGCCCAAAAGGTCAGAGCACTAGCAAATAGCCTTTACCTTACCAGCCACTGCTGTCCTTCCCCTGAGAAAGAGATCTACTTCCTATGTGTCTGTATTTTTATTGACTTTCTGTTCTGCCTTCTCATTGGTTCTAAACACAACCACATGACTTCTTCATCACTGCCTGTCTATACAAACCTCTAGGTCTAAATGTTTTTTTATGTGTTTGCCATGCATTGTTGAGCATGAGCTTGCCCTTAAAGTGTTTTTATACTCTGTGAAACACCATTAGAGGAAACTATTTTTTTTATCTCTGCAAGCTGTTGTCAGTTGGAGGTATTTTCTGGGTTTGAGATTGGGGCTTGTTTCCACTCCTCTCTCGGTCCTGGAACCCCATAAGGCTTAGGTCTGTGTAGCCCCTGTGCAACTGTCCCAGTCTCTATGAGTTCATATGTGTGTCAGCCTATTCTCTCCAGAAGTCCTTATTTCCTTGGTATCTTCCATTCAAACTGGCATTCACAGTCTTTCTGCACTCTTACTCATGTAGTTTCATTCTTCCTCAGAGACGAGATTTGATGACGACATCCCATTTAGGACTGAGAGTTCCAGGATCTCTCACTCTCTGCACATTCTCCAGTAGTGAGTCTCTGTCTTTGTTCACATTTCCTTCAAGAGGAAGCTTCTCTCATGGGGTTTGAGAAAGATATTGATCTATGAGTGTAGAGGAATGTTACCAAGAGTCATTTTATTACCATGATTTTTTTTTTAAGCTGAACAGTCGCATTTGGTTTGCCCTAGCTACAGGTCCTTGACCACCAGAGCAATGTTAGGGATGAGTTCCATCTCATGGAGTGGGTTTTAAATCCAATCAGGTGTTGGTTAGCTACTTCTACAATTTTTCTAACATTACTGCACCAGTATATAACTCAGACACATCACCATCATATAGATCATGAGGTTTATAGCTAGGCTGATGGTTACATTCTTCCTCTGGTAGCATGCGTAGTAGCATTCAGTATCATAAACACCAGTTAGTAGGGCTGAAGACCCAAAGATAAGCACCATGTTAACTTCTCAGTGTTCTGTTAGTTATGTTGATGTTGTCTTTGGAATAGGCTCTTACCATCAGTTTGTGGAGAACAATACATAGCTTTAATAATAGCCTTGATTTTTTAATGTTTCCATGGGGCTTCTTAGGCCAACAACTCAGTCTCATTATGGTTTCGTTTGGTGGTGCTAAATTTCTACTTGGTGCTTTTTCTCCTTCATTATTTGGTCATTACAGTTAGATTTCTTTTGTATGTGTATGTATTAAGAAGCTTCTACTGTAACAAGTTTCCATATAACCCCTTAAGTAGTACATAATTTTAGCTGTTCTTCCCCATATTTTCTTTTTAACCACATCTTCACCCATATCCATTTTATCTTCCCATGCCACAATTACAACCCCATCTAAGCATAACTATATGATCTATTTCCCCTTCTTCGGCAGATCCTTTCCTCCCCATGTACACTTTACTCTATTCCAAATCTCTGTGTTTACAAGGATTTTGCTTGCTTTTTGAGGACTTAACAACTGAATTCCACATAAAGAGAATGCATACCATATTTGTCTTTGCCAGCCTGTGTTAGCTCACATAGTATAATCTAAAATTATTTTCAATAATATTATTCTTAGGAACATTAAAAGGTTTGTTAAATATTTATAATATAATTGAGTGTTATAAATTCTTGACAGGTGAACAAGATGTTCAGGCCACTCATTTGAATAATATTGATGAATTTATTGATATATTGATTGATTGAATGATTGATTGATGTGGCCTGTATGTTTGTTCACAATACTGGCTAAAATTGTGCAATACAATTATGGAGGAAATTCTTAATTTGGAATCTCTCCTTATTATGGAAATAATACTTTGTAGCTGCAGAGTTTTCTCTCTGGGTCTCACCTAGCCCCGGCAGTCTGACAGCCTACTTATAAAATAAACACTCAGACGCTTATATTATTTAAACTGTTTGACCTAATGGTTCAGGCTTCTATCTATCTAATTCTTACATCTTAAAGTAATCCATTTCTATAAATCTATACTTTGCCATGTGGCTCGTGGCTTACCGGCATCTTCACATGCTGCTTGTCATGGCGTCAGCTGACAGTGTCTCCGTCTGCCTTCCTGTTCTCTCAGTTCTCCTCTCTGTTAGTCCCGCCTATACTTCCTGCCTGGCTACTGGCCAATCAGTGTTTTATTTATTAATCAATCAGAGCAACACATTTGACATACAGACCATCCCACAGCAATATCGCTGTTCCTTTTGTTTATATTATTTCATTAGGAGTGAAAGCTGTTTGTTTTTAAGAAGGAAATGTAAGCATCTTATTTTCTTTTTCATTTATATTTAAATATTTACATCATTTTTTCTCACTCTCCTCTCTCTTTGTCCTCATTTACATATGCTCTAATCTTTGCCCAATTCAAGGTCTCATTTTCATTATCCATTGTTGTAACATAAGCATGTATGAGTACACATATAAATACCTGATGTATCCCTTTAGTGTGGCCTAAATGTATATGCCTTTAGGGATGACCAGTCAGTATTGGTTAACCAATCAAGGGTCTCATATCTGTCGAATATGAATTTTCCCTCTCTTAGCAGTTGTTATTTGATTATAGCTATTTTTATAAGGGTGGGGAGAATGATGTTTCTCCCATCTGTGTTGGGGGTGTCAATTATTTTTGGAATTGTTCAGGTCTATTGAGGGTGCCAAGTGTTGAGATTTAATGTGTGTAGTTTCCCTGTCATTTCTAAAAGAAATAACTTCACAGCAGACGTTCTGGCCTATAGCTCTACAACCTTTCTGCCATCTGTTCCTCATTGTTCCCTCAGCCATGGGTGCAGGAGTTGTGCTGTAGATGTATCAGTTAGTGCTAGGCACCCAATGGTCAGTTATTCACTTCGTATTGAAGTTTTCTATAAAGACCTTCGTCTGCTAGAAAAAAAATCTTTCATGATGGGAAAGAGCTACACTTCTTTGAATCAATAAAGATAAACATTTCTAATGTTATTATGAATTATACTTAACTATCTATGGTGAAATTGTGATGAAAATCTTGTCTGATCTCACAAGCCTCTTATATTTATTTTACTTACTATAAAAATTCATATGTTGCTGTTATAATCGCCATATGGTTTTCCCATTATTTCTACCATTGTTTGGACAAGTTCCTGTTCTCTAAATATGTAAAATGAGTATAATAAAATGTAAATAAAACCATTTAATAATGTTTTGATTATGGTCTATTTATGTGACCCTGGATATCCTAGAACTTGCTATGTAGCCATTATTTTCCTTGAAATCAAAGAATCTAATTGCCTCTTCCTCCATGTTGCTAGGCATAAAGGTGTGTGCCACCATGTTTGGCTATAAAATAATGAATACATTGGTAAATACATCAGTAAATTTTTGCTTTCTGGAGAATGAAATCTGAATAGAGCTATTGAACAGTTACATAATTATTGATTTCCTCTTGCCAATTCCTTAAGTATCTAAGTATCACTACTATTTAAATGTTCGTTATCTGTTTTCTTACTGTGGCAGAATATCAAGCAAAAGAAACTTGGGGGAACAACTATTTACTTTGAGTCATGTTTCAAATAGGTATATCCCATCTTGATGGAGAAGGATGGTAGGCGTATAGTGGTGAAGGCTTGAAGCTGGAATCCTCACATATCTATGGATCGGGAAGCAGAGAGGGGAAAGCTAGCATGCAGCTGATTTCCTCTATTTCTCTTTTCAATCACTCTGCGCTCCAGGAGACAGGGTAACACTATGTATCTAAGGGTGGGTCTTCATTTTATTTTGTTGTAAATGGCAGTAAGTACCTTTGTGTCTTCTAGGGGATTCTAAAATAGTAAAGATAACTGTCAAGACTAACTTTTTTTAACCTATGATTATATACAATCTAAGATTTTTCTAAAAAAAGTACTATGACATTCTTCTGCTTTTAAACCAACATTATGACATTACATTTCAAAAAAATTTGGTTTCTTAAGCATTTCTTTCTTCTTGTTAATAATTTATCAGAATGATGTGAAAAGAAACTCAAGGCCATCATTTTACACGTCTTATAATAATGTTTCTGTTAGTCAGATCCCCATCACTGACGAAATATGATAGAGGATCTGCTTAAAAGGATGAAATGTTAATTTTGTCTCTGAATTTCAGAGATTTCAATCCAAAATTGCGTGGTTTCATGAACTGGGAGCTGTTATGAAACAGAAAAATATTTGACTGGAGAACATACTGTTCCTTCTTAATATAACAAGAAACAAGGTCAGTGGTCCTAGAAATCCTTTCAAAGACCCTCTTTGATATAACCTTACTGTATTATACTCCATTATCTAAAGTTGTTGCCATACTCTAACAGAGCTAGTTTTTCACAATCAGAACTCCAACATATGAGACTTTTAAAAACATTGGAAAACCAAAAACATAACAGTTTTTATTGAAGTGGTACAATTCTAATCTCCAATGTAAAGAGTGTATATTATTGCTGTTTATAACAGAAGATAAATCATGTTTGGTTTTCATTTTACTTGTTTTGATATTAAATCAATTAAATCTCATGGCATATTCAATAATAATAATAATTCAATTTGTATATATTAAGACTAAAGAGATTTTGCCTCCCAAAGTGTACTGAGTTATGCCAGAGCTATATTGGGGATTGTATCTGTAATGGATTAATTTTCTTCTCCTTGATATTATATATTTTCTATCCCACCCTATAAGTCAAGGTATTTACAATATACTTGATATCAAATTTAGAATTCATTACCTAGATGAATAGTAATCATTTTAATTTGTTTGTACAAAATTGGATTATGGAAATGATTCCACTTGTACACTGTCTTTTATCAGACTGTTGGATTTTCATGTCTTGATCCTATGAAATCGGGAATATGTTTTTGAGATTATTATAAGTGAAATTGTGGAATGTGGTGTGGATGGCAAACAGAATAGTAGCAATGGAGATGAATGTTTTTCTAATACAATATGATTTTCTTAAAAAATTATTGGATAAATATAGCTAGAGTTTTCTTGCCTGGACCACAGTCAGGATAAATCTCTGTCACCCGCCAGTCCCACAGCCGCTCAGAACCAACCAAGTAAACACAGAGACTTACATTGCTTATGCACTGTATGGCCGTGACAGGCTTCTTGCTAACTGTTCTTACAACTTAAATTAATCTATTTCCATTAATCTATACCTTGCCACATGGCTCGTGGCTTACCGGCATCTTCACATGCTGTTTGTCATCTTGGCGGCTGGCAGTGTCTCTCTGACTCAGCCTTCCACTTCCCAGCTTTATTCTCCTCCTTGTCCCGCCTACATTTCCTGCCTAGCCAATGGCCAATCAGTGTTTTATTTATTGACTAATTAGCAACACATTTGCCATATAGAACATCCCACAGCAGTGAGCATTAGTTTGCCTGTCTTCAGCTTCTCTACTGAACTCTGCTTTGCTCTTTCAATGGGCTTTCTTGGTGTTACTCTCAAAGATAGGACCTTGCTTCACAAGAACTAATATCTGTGGAACCAGAAATCACAAATAAGTAAATAGCTTACATTATGTATTATCAGACGTTTTCTATCATTCATTTACAAATGCACATAATCATGAATTAAATAAAAAACATAAGATTACTCCAACTTGATCAGATAAAGGAATATTCTGAGAAATTTACTCATAAACGTCATTATACATTTATGTCAAAGTATGCATTTTTGTCTCCAATTAAATATATAATATGTGCCTTCCAAGTGAATTCTAACTTTTTTTTAATCAATATTCAATGTTATATTACAGAGATAAGTTTCCATTTTAGTAATAGGAAAGTCAGATGAAGCTTTTGTGGGGGAGGCCTTATTACACCAAGGAAATGTAGCTGGCTTTGTCTATCTTACGTTTTGATATTAAAAGTCTATCTATCATTTTCTTTTTTTTTTTAATTTTTATTTTGCAATACAATTAAGTTCTACATACAGGCACAGATTCCCTTGTTCTCCCGCCCCCCTCACCTTCCCCCCAGCCCGCCCCCCATTCCAATCTCCTCCAGGGCAAAGCCTTCCCCACAGACTGAGATCAACCTGGTGGACTCAGTCCAGGTAGGTCCAATCCCCTCCTCCCAGGCCGAGCCAAGCGACCCTGCATAGGCCCCAGGTTTCAAACAGCCAACTCATGCAATGAGCACAGGACCCAGTGCCACTGCCTGGATGCCTCCCAAACAGATCAGGCCAATCAACTGTCTCACCCACTCAGAGGGCCTGATCCAGTTGGTGACCCCTCAGCCATTGGTTCATATTTCATGTGTTTCCATTTGTTTGGCTATTTGTCTCTGTGCTTTATCCGACCTTGGTCTCAACAATTCTCTCTCATATAAATCCTCCTCATTCTCACTAATTGGACTCCCAGAGATCCACCTGGGGCCTAGTCATGGATCTCTGCATCCAGATCCCTCAGTAGTTGGATGAGGTTTCTAGCATGACAATTAGGGTGTTTGGCCATCCCATCACCAGAGTAGGTCAATTCGGACTGTCTCTCGACCATTGCCAGCAGTCTGTTGTGGGGGTATCTTTGTGGATTTCTGTGGGCCTCTCTAGCACTTTGTTTCTTCCTATTCTCATGTGGTCTTCATTTACCATGGTCTCCTATTCCTTGTTCTCCCTCTCTGTTGTTGATCCAGCTGGGATCTCCCACTCACCCAAGCTCTCTTTTCCTCGACCCTCGCCCTTCACTACCCCCACTCATGTTCAGGCTGTTCATGTAGATCTCATTCCATTTCTCTGTCATTGGGCGATCCCTGTGTCTTTCTTGGGGTCCTGTTTTCCAGGTAGCCTGCCTGGTGATGTGAGTAGCAGTCCAGTCATCCTTGTTCCACATCTAGTATCCTGTTATGAGTGAGTACATACCATGTTTGTCTTTCTGAGTCTGGGATACCTCACTCAGGATGATTTTTTCTAGGTCCATCCATTTGTCTACAAACCTCATGATGTCATTGTTTTTCTCTGCTGAGTAGTATTCCATTGTGTATATGTACCACATTTTGTTTATCCATTCTTCAGTTGAAGGGCATCTAGGTTGTTTCCATGTTCTGGCTATTACAAACAATGCTGATATGAACATAGCTGAACAAGTGCTCTTGTGGTGTGGTTGAGCATTCCTTGGGTATATGCCCAAGAGTGGTATAGCTGGATCTTGGGGGAGATGGATTCCCAATTTTCTAAGAAAGCGCCATATTGATTTCCAAAGTGGCTGTACAAGCTTGCATTCCAACCAGCAGTGGAGGAGAGTTCCCCTAGCTCCACATCCTCTCCAGCATAAGGTGTCTTCAGTGTTTTTGATCTTAGCCATTCTGACAGGCGTAAGGTGGTATCTCAGAGTTGTTTTGATTTGCATTTCCCTGATGATTAGGGATGTTGAGCAATTCCTTAAATGTCTTTCAGCCATTTGAGTTTCCTCTGTTGAGAATTCTCTGTTTAGTTCTATAGCCCATTTCTTAATTGGACTGTTGGGCATTTTGATATCTAATTTCTTGAGTTCCTTATATATTCTGGATATCAGTCCTCTGTCAGATGTGGGATTGGTGAATAACTTTTCCTATTCTGTAGGCTGTCGCTTTGCTTTGTTGACCATATCCTTTGCCCTACAAAAGCTTCTCAGTTTCAAGAGGTCCCATTGATTGATTGTTTCTCTCAGTGTCTGTGCTACTGGTGTTCTATTTAGAAAGTGGTCTCCTATGCCAATGCGTTCAAGACTACTTCCTACTTTCTCTTCTAGCAGGTTCAGAGTAGCTGGGTTTATGTTGAGGTCCTTGATCCACTTGGACTTAAGTTTTGTGCACGGTGATAGATATGGATCTATTTGCAGCCTTCTACCTGTTGATATCCAGTTTTGCCAGCACCATTTGTTGAAGATGCTTTCTTTTTTCCATTGTGCACTTATCTATCATTTTCTTATCTTTCTATAACATTTCCTAACTGTAAAGTGGTTGAGAATATCTTTCCTCAGATACAATTTTCCTGAAGTGATATAAAATAATGTGTCTGTTGATGAGACTAGCAAATTTTCACCTAAATCTGAATTAAGTAAGCCTATTTATATATGAGTTTGAGTGGCATTGTGTATATATGTATTATGACTACATGCTTATGTGTGTGCTTTTTGGTATGTCTGGTTGTGTGCATATGTGTGCACATGCATATGCATAAAAGGCCTGAATGTGGAGGACAGAGTTGTATGTGGTATGTTTTCCTCCAACTCGTCATTTTATTTATTTATTCATTCATTCATTCATTCATCTATTCATTAATCTATTTATTTATTTATTTATCAAGGCAGAGTCTCTCATTAGAACTTCAGTTAGCCAGTATGTTCAAAGGATACACCTGTTTCTTTCCCCAACCCTACCTATATAGGAATAACAACTCAGGTCTGAATTCCTGTACATCAAGAATATGTCGTGACCAGCACAACTATAGGACTGAATGGTCCTGGAATGAAGGGGAATGCCAGATTGAGTCATAAGACTGTACGTTTACTTCAAGATACAGAGAGTGTTCCAGGAAAGGCGCAAAGCTACACAGAGAAACCCTGTCTTGATAAAACCAAATAAATAAATAAATAAATAAATAAATAAATAAATAAATAAATAAAATGAACAATTTCTCTCATCCCCCGTCCCTTGCCCTCCATTACCCTCCCCTCACCCCCAGTTGTGACTGGGCCCTCTGGAGAGGTGAGAGAGCTATTTGGCTTGAACTGTATAGAGGGCCACCAGGCAGTGGGGTCAGGACTCATCCCTAGTGCATGTGCTGGCTTTTTGGAACCTAGTGCCTATGGTAGGACACTTTGCGCAGCCTTGGTGTACAAAGGAGGGGCTTGGACCTGCCTCAGCTGAGTGTGCCAGGCTCTGGTGACTCCCCATGAGAGACCTTGCCTTGGAGGAAGTGGGAATGGGGGTTGCATTTGGGGGGGGGGAAGGTTAGGGAGCAGGAGGAGGGAGGACAGGAGAATCTGTGATTGGTATGTAAAATGAATAGAAAATCTCTTATTAAAAATTTTATTTAAAAAAATGTTTAAACAATTTTTATTTTTCCTCTGATTTTTAGATATTGTTTAGCTAGCTGCTACAGAGACGACTGCAAGCAGATCTTCAGGAAAAAAGGCCTTTTTTTTTTGCCTACCCCATTACCTTATTTTTACACTTTGCCATATTTGTGCTGAAGGACAGTCTTCCTAGAGTTCATCTCATGCCACCTGCTTGCTACAGTCATGGGTTACATCTGGCTCAGGGTTTGCACTTGAGAAAGGAACTCAGAGGATTTGGACCCTAACAAAAACTTGATCAAGTAAACCATATATATATCCTTAGTCCTTAAGCTTATTCTTAACACAAATGTATATCCTTATTTTTCTCCCTTTATCCAACAACTAAATAAAAATTTTGATTTCAGAGAAAGTATAAATGCACCCTACACATGATGGACATGAACTGATTCCCAGCAAGTCTGAAAGCAATAGGAATATCTAGCAGAGGCAACCTGGAGGAAAATGGCTGGAGGTGTAAAAACTTTCAGGGGGAAGTTATAGGAAGTCATTGTAATTAATCCAATAAAGAGATTTTAAAGCATGGGAGCATGATTAGAGTTATGACCCCTGTCTCAGACAGTGGCTCTGCTTGTGCCCGAATTTTCCTTTATCAAGGAAGGTTCAAAAGGGAATAATTGGAAGTAAGTAAAACTGTCCTGGGGCTTTATTATTTATTCTCTTTGTGACTATCCAAATGTATCTCATTTCTAATTTATAAAGTAAATAGAAGATCTGACTCTGCGTCACACTGCTTCAATGGTACTAATTATTTCCAAAATTTTCCAGTGAGAATCACAGATAAAGCTTAGAGGTGATGCTCATTAAATCTGTTCTGAAACAGGTTTTGGGTGCCTTCAATGAGTCAGGACGCTGGGTACATTGCTGTGCACCATGGGTGAGCCTTGCAGAGCTGTATAGTTTCATAGACAAGTAATTCAACTAATTTCTAAAATACAAAACATACAGAGGAACAATATAAAATGTTCAATCTGAAAATAAACATCAAAGTCCTTTTAAGGTACTAGATCTAAACTCTTCTATTTGGTAGCCAATTACAAGGAGGTGACTGATGTTACCATAAGTACTATTTTTAGAATATAGTTGTGTAACTTAAAAGATTATGGTATCATTTTACAAACATTTATTTATTTATTTGTATATGTGTGTGTGTGTGCGCGCGTGCACAAGTGTGTGTGTGTGTGTGTGTGTGTGTGTGTGTGTATTATGCACCATATGCATACCAGTTCCCACAGATGCCAGATGTGGGTGTTGGATCCCCTTGAAGTTAAAGGTAGTTGTGATCCACCTGATAGGGGTACTCTGAACTGAAACTGGGTCATCTGCAAGAGCAGCAAGTACTCTTAACCACTCTGTATTCTCTGTAGTCCATATGATTAAATTTGTGACTTAAGTTTTATAGGAGGAATTGTCAATGAACATGAATTTATAGGTGAATCATAGCTATGAAATTTCTTTCTCTCTAGATTCTTTATAAATTTGAATATCAACAACTTTTAAAGTCTACTTTATTCTTGAAGATTTATAAGATATCTTTTAATATATAATAATCTTTATCCATTGTAACTAGCTACGTGTAAGAGCATATTATCATTTTTAAAACATTTGATTAGAGGAAATTTTGTATTATGTCACAAGACCCTTGAAAAAAGTTTACATTTAAGATCTTTGTTTTAGTTTTTATACCAAAATATCTTGAAGATATTATGCATCATATGGCCACTTCAATCGTGATATGCCACTGTCATATAGTTTTCAACTATTTATATGAGATTTTTCCACTATTTAATAAATTGATGTAACTTTTCAATTTTTAACAATTACTATTGTTCAGATTACTTTTGTAAATATTATCTATTAAACTTTCTCTAACACTTCTAATATCATCTTTAGGTAAAGCAGCCTGCATATGTTTAAATTTGTCTTTTTTTATACAATGTAAAACATAATAACCATATAGTTCAAGGATTTTTGTTTTCAACTTTCAAATTGAGAATATAGGATCTTAAAAATGAGACAGGGTAATTAGACATCAAGCATAATATAAAACTAGTTAATGTTAAACTAAAGCACGTATACGGTGATATTTTTATTTGTGCTCTAACAAATAAAGATGATATGGGGATCAGGGGACAGAGCCAGCCACTAGATTAGACATTGTGGCTAGGCAGTGGTGGCATACATCCTTAATCCTATCTCTTGGGAGGCAGAGATCCGTCTGGATCTCTATGAGTCAAGGCCACACTGGGAACAGAGTCAGGCGGTGGTGGCAAACACCTTTGATCACAGCACTTGAGATCTCATGCCTTTGCTTGGAAAGCACACACGCCTCTAATCCCAGGCTGGGTAGAGAATGGTATAGAAGGTGTGAGGAAACAGGAACTAAGTGGCAGTTCAACTGAGACCCTCAGGGGTGAGGACTCAGAGGCTTTCAGTCAGAGGATTCACGGAGTTGGTGAGGTGAGGTTGGCTATGGCTTGCTATGCTTCTCTGATATTTTGGCTTTCACCCCAGTATCTGGCTCCGTTTTATTATTATTATTATTATTATTATTATTATTATTAATAAGACCATTTAGCAATTTCAGTATTATATTATTATCAAATTAGGTTATAAAAATGCGCTTTCCTGAAGGTAGTTGCTGACAGTTTGAAATTGTAAAACATCTTTCCACTAGTTACATTCATCATTGATGCAATTTCATACAGAGTATCTTAAATAGAATATAGTTGACAATTGTGAACATTATTGTGAACTTTCTCTATCTGGCCAGAAGTATTACTCCACATGTTTCTTACAGAATGCACTCACAATATTGCTTTTACTGTTTTATGCTGTAGGCAGATTATCTATAGAAAAGCATGAATCCAGACAACTGATGACAGAGGATTTATTCTTAATAAAAATATAGAGAAACCAATTTTCACTTTGATTGTTGCTTCTTTCTTAGTCATAGGATTTTCCCTCTCTGACTGTTTTAAATGTGACTTAGATCACACTATTAATTGTGCCACCAGGAGAGTTCAAAATTTTGTCATTATAAACATATGCTACTGAGTATATGATATAAGTACTATGATGTTAAATTAAAATTTGTCATAAATATCATCACTCAGACATTAAAATTTTAGATATGTATTAACTGATATTCTCTACACTAAGAAGAAGAAAAATCATGGAACTCTTAATTAACTGGAGATTTATTGAGCTTTATCTATTTTGAGCTCAAGTGATTCATTCCCAGCTACCTACCACCTAGGACTCTAAGTCCAGGCATTCTTCTCTAATGGTAGAGGAAGTTAAAGAAAGCCAAGCTATATTAGCCCCCAATCAAAACTCACATGGTTTCACTGTCACACTTTCTACAACTCTAAACATATTTGTAATGAAGCTTCACGTGCCCATGAGACAACAACATCAGAGAGGTTCTCTTCTGCAAGAAGATATCAGGAGTCATTTTCTCTGAAGCTACTGAAATAGCCCAATTATTGAATGGGAAGTATTAGGCTGTTAGGATTTGAAACAGATAAAAAAAGCAATGTATTTTTCCTGAACAGTTTCCTCACTTCAAAAGCACTCTCTGTTGATTTAGTGAGAAAATCTAGAAATGGGATTTCCAAGGGATTTAAATGTGAGAGCAAGTCAGCTGTCAACCCAGTCTATATTTCAAATGCTGAAGACCCCAAAACATAAGTGAACTGGGCATTCTCTATAAGAATTTCATAAATCAAGCAACCTTTGGCACATCAAAAAAAAAATCTTACCTTCAGTTTGACTGTGGGTGTTATAATAAAACAATGTATTGTTTCCAGAAAAATAAAATATATCAAAGTAGAAGACTGACCATTTATGGAATTGTTTGGGGCTCATATTTACTATTGAATGTCAAATGGTTCTGATTATTCTGCTGGAAATTCAACACTTTCAAGTATACCTATCTAATTTTATAAATGTTGATTTTTCTAATGAATAAACTAGATTCATTTTATATTGCATATGGATCTTCTTTTTTTAAAGATTTATTTATTTATTACATATACATTATTCTGCCTGCACACTAGAAGAGGGCACCAGATCTCAATATAGATGGTTGTAAGCCACCACGTTATTGCTGGGAATTGAAGTCAGGACCTCTAGAAGACCAGTCAGTGTTCTTAACCTCTTCACCCATCTCTCCAGCCATGCATATGGGTCTTTTCATACAACTAGTTTAAACTATCTCATTGCTAATCTGTCTTTAAAAAAAATTCTACTGATATCACAACAATCTTCACTATATTAACATTAATGTAATGCTTACTTTTCACTTCCTACATGTCACTTATTTTCAAAATTATGTATAGGAAAACAAATATTTGAAAAAGAAGAGGACAGAGTAATTGATGAAAAATTGTAAAAAGAGTTTTTGAAATATTAGATTTTTGTTATATGATATAAGAAATAACAGAAGTGATTTGGAGAATAAATTGGTTTCTAAATATTTTCTTTTCATTAAACTATAATGCAAGTAATGTTACTTAATAATAAATATTTAGAAACGTGAGGAAGGTTGAGGAAATAAAGCATTGATCAATGAATAACTGACAATTTGAAATAAAATTCCTTGCAGATAATGACTGACTTCCAAGTGAAATTGAAAGCTATGCTTTCTTATAATTCCATTGTATAACTTTATCAGCTCTTTGTCAGCAGTCAGTGTATCAGAGAGATGACAGATTAGGTTTATGTAAGACTTTAACATAATCTTTACTACATAACAATGTGAATAGTTATAATTAGCATATAAAACACCAACATACTGACAATAGAATACCATGTATTCTGGCATAAGAGTGAAGCATAGAAAATTCAAAGACAGGTATTGTCATGTTGAAACACATGCTACTCCAAAGTGGGAACCTCCAAAATAACTTATTCTCTGACTTGTGGCCTTCTGTTTAATAGATATCTATCAAAATATCCTATGTCTTTGTTACTTCTTGTATTAGTTATGTGCTGATAGATGCCCTACATACATGAACATATTGGCAGTACTAATTGGAGCCAATGGTTAAAAACAAATGCATGTGGTTGGGAAGCAGAAGTGATAGATGGCCCATGGAAAGAGAAGAAAGTGAAGTGAGTATTTTATCAATACATCTTGTATATCTGACGGTTTGAAGCACTCATGTCTCATCAAAGAAGTTTTTTGTGCAGCAGAATGTTACCTTACAAAACATACACACACACACACACACACACACACACACACACACATACACACATATACCTAGCAAAAATGAAGAGCCCTACTGACTGTGGGATGCTCAGCCAAAGTAGAGATGTTTTAAAACAACTTCAGAACTCAAGACTCAGGACCCATAACAGAATTCATGAAGGCTGAATATTTTATATTACTCCAGAAACGTAATACTTAGTTAAATTTATTTTAATATTTACTTCAAATTATATGCAAAATTTTTGTCATCTGTGTATCTTTCTGTCTTCCTATATTCTCAGATTAGGTTTCCATTAGAAATTTCTTCAGTGAATGTAAATATAAATGACTGCTCCAGATACTACTACTTTTAAATTAATATTATTTAACCATGTTGGCATTATATTTTTAGAACCATATGAAAATCCAATAAACTACACCAATATAATTTTCATATATATTTACATTGCCATTTTTCAATCTAATTTATGATTTAGAATAACTTTGCTCGGGTCATTCCTATTTATTTAAATTGATTATATATCTTTTCCAGGGTTAGTTTGAATTCCTCTTTAAAATCTATTCTTGCAGATGAGCCTTAGAAACAGAGTTGTGTGTTACTATATACTTTAACCTACCAGATTCAGGTTCAACAAAACACTATTTGAGACCATCCAGTCACTATTCAATGCCTAGAGTTGTGCAAGCCTTCAAAAATACTAGTGGAATAAATGGATTATTTAATCCTCTAATAAAATATGTCCTATGTCACATAAATGGCAATTCATCTCATATATGTTCTGGGGTTTTATGTCATTTTTAAATACATGCATATATTTTTAAAATGTGTGATTATTTAATGCCTACCTGCAATAGGCAGCAAATCTGTGATGAGTCAGTATGTGACAGCCGAGCTACATAAAGTACATCATTGGATTATTTGTATCTATAAAATTCACTTTGTACAACAGTAAATTCTTTTAGATGCAGAATATGTTTGCCTTTGGGTATGGAATCATTATTAGTCAAATTGATTTGCAGCACTGTGGAAGGACTCTGTAAACCATTTAAAATCCAGTTTATGGAAACTCTGCTTTTGAAGGATGAAAGGCAAAAATAATTGATCTTCTTACTACTCATCAAACATACCCTCTTATCTATTTTTAAATACAATCTTCTTGTTTGTTTTATATGTACTATCTGATTTCTTCAGGCTTCCTGTTTTATATTTCCTTCTCATAGGTAAGATTCATCTTGAGTTCTGAGAAATAAGGGAGTAAAAATAATTTCTTTTTTTTTTGTTGTTGTTGTTGTTGTTTGGAGACAGAGTTTCACTATGTAGCTTTGTGCCTTTGCAACTTTCCTGGAACTCACTCTGTAGCCCAGGCTGGCCTCGAACTCACAGAGATCCACCTGCCTCTGCCTCCCGAGTGCTGGGATTAAAAGTGTGCGGCACCAACGCCCAGCTTAGAAATAATTTCTTTACCTTGTTTCTTTCCTGATGCTCATAAGGACTGTACTTTCCTCTTCCTCTATTTACATGTTGAATAAAATATCAGTATCAGAGAAATTTTAAGTATTTTTACAATTTCTATTTTCTAAAGAAAAAATATTTTTTTAAATTTTTTAAATAAATTTTAATAAATAAATAAATAAAATAAAATTTTAATAAAAATAAAGTTTAAATACTGAAATATATTTTAGTTCAAAAATATATGAGAACATTTTAGGGTAATCCTATACTTTAGTCTTAGAGATTATTAATCGGTATCTCATTCTCACCATCTTCTCTCTTTATTGTAGAGAGAAGGAGAAGGAAATTAAATCAGAACTAAAAAGATTAAGGATTGAGATTCTTCCTTGAGTCCTTGAATAGGAGTGTAGGTATGCTGTGAGTTCATATGGGGATTTGGGTGTTTCTTAAGAGCATTTTTATTAAAGAAAACATTATTTAAAATCTGTTTATGAATTACACCAAATATTTTCTTACTTTTCTCAAAAAGGTAAAAGTCTACTAAAGTATTTGAGACACCTTTGCTATCTTACTGTAACATGAATTGCTAAACTGTCTTATCAATAAAAAACCTGGAGCCAGATATTGGGGTAAAACTCTGAGTGATCAGAGGAATAGGAACAGCCACAGCCAACCTCACCTCACTGACACCTCAGTCTCCAAAGAGACCTACTTCCTGTATACTCATGCCTATATGCCTTCCTTTTCTGCCGTCTTATTCCCTTCCTCTGCCCAGCTATATCACTTCCTGTCTATCTGTACAGACTTCCAGACCTCTATGGTTAGTGATAAGATTAAAGGCGTGTGTCACCATGCCTGTCTCTGTTCCCCAGTGTGGCCTTGAACTCAGGAGATCCAGATGGATCTCTGCCTCCCAAATGCTAGGATTAAAGGCATGTGCTGCCATTGCCTGACTTCTATGTTTAATACAGTCGCTGGCTTTTTCCTCTAATCTTCAGATAAATTTTATTAGCATGCACAATATTTGGGGATGCGATACATCACCACATCTTACAAATATGTACTGGATAAAAATAAACTCTCCTGTGTAGGAAGTTAATGTCCTTCTGCTTTCTCTTGCATGTCTTGGTCTTTGTCACAAGAATATTTCCTATTTCATTTTGTCATATTTTCATAATTTTCATATTTAGTTGTCACAAGATTAGTTTCATTTCTACTGAATCAATCACATTGATTTTCATGACTGGATTTTTTTTTCACTAAAGTTCTTTTAGAAAAATAAAATGCATTTCTTTAAGGTCATATTAGTACTTAAAAAATAATATAGAAAATTTAGAAAGAAATTTAGTATTTTTTACCAAGTGTCAAATGAGATTATACAACCATAACTTTAACTTGGAATTACGTATTTCATTCTTTTCTCTATAATGGATTACTTTCCAAAGAGATTATATTACATGTACGATGATTTTACAACATTCTGAAGATAAGAAATTGGTTTTATATATTCATGATTTTAAGTAATAATAACATATATGTATATTATGGAAGATTCTTTTAGATTATATAATGATAGAAATAGTTTCTGTTTGTTAAGTGAATAATAATGATAATATAATGAATTATTTAAAATGCAATATTATCATCAGCTAATTTTTAAGGTAATCTTGAAAGACACAGATTCTGTAGAGTTCTGTTACATGGAACAAAAACAGTGGTATTTTGGTGGATAAGTGAAAATATTTTTAAAATCTCTTAAGCATATTCATATTTGACAAAAATATTTGCAAATTTATATCTTTTCATGAATATGTTTCTGTGAAATTCTTTAAGAATCTATGTTGATAATGCATTTTACAGAAAATAAATTACAATTTAACTAAAAATGGCAAAATGTGGGTAACAGAAAAAAATGTGTGACACTTAGTCCAAATACATTTCTAAAGGAATTTTATTTGTATGTAGATGTAACCAACCGTCTTATGAAATAAGAAACACAGAGCCGATTCAGAGAAGAAAGCCAAGAGGTCAGAACTAAGAGCCTTACCCTTCCTGCTTCAGCCAAGAGAGTTCTCTGAAAAAGGGGGCCTACTTCCTGTCTGTTTGTCTTTATATAGACTGTCCGTTCTGCCTTCTTATTGGTTGTAAACCCAAACACATGACTGCTTCGTCACTGCCTGTATGTACAGCCCTCCAGGTCCTCTATGGTATTGAGATTAAAGGCGTGTGTCTCCAATGTTGGCTGTATCCTTGAACACACAGAGATCTACCTAGCTCTGTCTACCAAGTGCTGGGATTAAAGGCGTGCACCACCACTGCCACACTCTTGCTATGGCTCTAATAGCTCTGACCCCCAGGCAACTTTATTTATTAACATACAATTAAAATCACATTTCAGTACAAGTAAAATACCACCACATATGTACATATTTATTAATGTAAGTATTAATGTTAGTAATAAACTTGAATTATTAATTGGTACAAAAATGTGCTAAAAGAAAAACAAACAATAACACTATACATCTTCACAAGAGATCTTGGGTGACCACTTACGTCAATATTAAAACAATCTTTTTATGGAATCTTTTTATAAGGATGGAGAAAAAAACAGATGTCAGCTGTGAAAGGAACTTATCTCCTGTATACGACAGGAAAGCTGCAATAAGAAAACTTCAAGAGTATGGCTGCCTAAGTAAGACCCGCATAATGACAACGTCATTTCACATCATAACATGGATTGTGTGAATCTCATATGGCTCCTCTACGTGATAAAGAACTGGAGGCAATTCATGTCAGCTAACAGATATATCCAGACTTTTCCACAGCTGAGCCACCAGAAAAATTACTGAAACCCAAGTGGTCATTCCTAACATATATACATGTGAGCAACAGTTAATTGACTCATCAGGTTGCACATGTGTGTGTGTGTGTGTGTGTGTGTGTGTGTGTGTGTGTCTGTGTCTGTGTCTGTGTCTGTGTCTGTGTGTCTGTGTGTATCTGTGCATCTATGCCTGGTAATTAAAGAAAAGGTCATTGATGTAAGAGGGGTGGGGAAACTGTAGAAAATATGTGAATACAGTATACATTAGTAAGTTGAAATACATTCATCTTCCCCTCAACATATGTACCAAACCAATGCTTTTCTGCAATATGTAATTGACTTTTATTGTGACAAAAACAATTATAATGGTATACTAATATATTATGTATTATATAATAGCAATTAACCAATGTAATTACAATTAATTAACTAATTAATCAAACAGAAAGTAAAATATTCATAGATGTTAAGAATAATTGAGTGCTTCCAATGAGCATTAATATTCAATTGAAAATATTAATTGAAAAACATGTACATTTGGTGATGAATAATTCACTATATGTCTTACCAATCTCCAATGTTTCTGATTATTTTCACTAACCTACATACTATACTATATTATAAAGTATTTAAATATATCAAAATATTTAAAGCTCATTTTTATATCCACAGATAAATAATCCCTAAACAATTAATTTTATGTAAAGTTCCCAATTCCCTAGTAACTTTACTAATTTCTGGCATTGTCTCTTTTCTGTAATTTCCTAACATTAGGCGATAGTTTCTAAAGTTCTGTTTCAGTGGAAATTTAATGAAGCAATTTGATTATATGTCTGAATGAAGAATTTACTTCAGTTAATACAGAAAATAGAAAAGAAGTCTCAACAGAAACCATGGTTATTTACGGATTAATTCAGTGAGCAAACGATGCTAGTTTAGAGAGTAGAGAAATGAAGATTGAAAGAAGGTTTAAATGTTGGCATTGTGGATATGTGGGTGGGAATAGACCTGACTCACTCTGCTTGAAATTGGCTTGACTGTGAGCACTTTCCTTAGCAGTACCTCTGAATTTGCAGGAGAAAATGATAACATTGGGGTTAGATTCAGTTCTAAAGCCCATCTGTTTCTAGATGTCCAATCTATGAGCTAGTCACAATTACTCCAAGTCTTTGATCTTATATTTTCAAAGCAGATTTTAGGCAACCTCGATGCTTTCATGAAGGAAGGCAAAATGGTTTAGATAATACTCAATGGTTATTAATAATAGTTTGCTAGGTTACTTTCACCACACATATTTATGTATATATACATACACACAGAGACATACATAATTATACACATAACTATTTAACTGATACACACACATAAATAATTAACTGATTCTTATCACATATTACGTAAATAGATAAAGTTTTATATATAAATATAGGTATCTAAGCAACTAAATATCTTCATTTGAATAGTTTTGGGGCTGACCACCTATATTTGGTGTCTTTCCCTGGGAAAAAGTGCTTCTTCCTCCTCCTGAGCAGCTGACTACCTAGAGCTCTTCATTTTCATCCCCCTGTGTGTGCTTGTCAATTAGAATGATCTTTGCATTTCTTGTGAAAACAACACTGTTGAGCATTCATGGAAGCGATATTCCTATCCTGTCCATGAAATATTATCTCAGAATTAATTCCATTTATTAGTCTCTTACAATCTTTCTGCCCCTTTTCCGAGATTTTTTTTCCTTTGGCCTTGGGTGTACAGGACATGTTAGAGATGTGGCATTTGGGGCACGAGAGCCACAGCCACTTTTTCTCAGCATTTTGACCAGTTGTGGGGCTCTTCAATAAACTCATTTTTCTGTAAAAGGATAATTTGTTGATGAGATGCTAGAGCTGCACTCATCTTTGGGTATGAAGCTGAGTATTTATAAAGCATTTGGAAATTATATTAGTCATACAGTACTTCTAGAACCTCCTGTGACACCATGGCCTCTTCAACATGCATTCTTGGCTAGAGTAAGATCCATCCAATTCCACCAAGCTTTAGGTATGAGTCGACAGCTGTTGTTATTTCTAAGATAAAATGATATTATTTCACCTTTGGGGATAAGATTGCATTCTTAATGTTAGAATATTCAAAACAATATATATTCTTGTGTGACATACTAGAGTGACCAAAAAATATTTTATTAACCAGTAATTACATTATTAGAATAAAGATAGTAAATGAATTATTAGACTGAAAGTCTTCAGAATGGGAACATAAAATGAATTATGAAAAAAAACTGTGATTATTAGCAGAACATGCCAAGAAAGAAAAAAATGACAACAGAAATTTCAAAGAAAAAGAAAAAGAACTAAAATCTACCATTGACTAATGAAAAATATGTAATTACAGGGATTATGAGCAATCTGGGATTTATGGGTTATAAGATAATTGTTATTTCCTTGTTCATATCCACCAATGCCATTTGTTAAAAAACTTAAGGTAAAATAATTCTAACACTAAAACCATATTTCAAACCTGATTTTGAGAATTTTGGAATGACTGTAACCATTATTTAAATATGAGCATTTAAGCACTGCAGTTGTTCATTTAAAGCTTGATCCTTAAAGAACATTACCCTGAAAATTTATATTTAAAGGTTAAGTGGTTCCCTCAAGTATTAATCTAAAACCTTCTCTCTCATGCTTATAATGCTATACTATCAAAAATACATCAATTTCCTGATTTTTCATGAAGAAAACGAAATATAAAATTAAGAAGTTGATAAAGGGTTGGAAAGACAGTTTAGTATTTAAAATCAATGACTGCTTTTCCATTGGATCCCGGTTGTAGACACAGGATCCATGTGGCAACACAACCATCTGCAGCTGTAGTCAAAGGGTTAGAAACCTGTTTATGACTTCAGTGAGTAACTGGTACATACTTGATGCACAGACATATGTGCAGGCAAAACAACCATACATGTCGAAATAAATTTCTTAAATATTAAAAGAGGAAACTGAGGGAATAGTAAATAAGTAGAGGATCAATTTTCATATTTACCTGTCAGGGGAGATACCATGATCACAAAGTGGTTTTCCAGGACGAGGTGCATGTATTGTGCTGCAGATTTGTTCATTTCTGCAATTTCTCCATATGCATGGAACTCATCTACATAATTTGGAGAGTGGGAGACTTCATTTTGCACTTCTCCATACAAGAAAATAAAAGTAGAGTATCAATTTTCCAGTAACTATTATTTAAGACTAGGATATAGTTTTAGAATAATTATTAAAAATATAATTGAGACCAAGGTCGGATAAAGCACAGAGACAAATAGCCAAACAAACGGAAACACATGAAATATGAACCAATAGCTGAGGGGTCACCAACTGGATCAGGCCCTCTGAGTGGGTGAGACAGTTGATTGGCCTGATCTGTTTGGGAGGCATCCAGGCAGTGGCACCGGGTCCTGTGCTCATTGCATGAGTTGGCTGTTTGAAACCTGGGGCCTATGCAGGGTCCCTTGGCTCGGCCTGGGAGGAGGGGACTGGACCTACCTGGACTGAGTCCACCAGGTTGATCTCAGTCTGTGGGGAAGGCTTTGCCCTGGAGGAGATTGGAATGGGGGGCGGGCTGGGGGGAAGGTGAGGGGGGCGGGAGGGGGGAGAACAAGGGAATCTGTGGCTGATATGTAGAACTGAATTGTATTGCAAAATAAAAATTAAAAAAAATATATAAATGATCATATGATTGACACAAGTAAAAACACAAAATTGAAAATACAAATGGATTGTTTTAGGCAACATGAAACAAATATTTATCTTTGTCTTAGTTTGGGTTACCATTGCTATGATTAAGCAGCATTAGAAAAAAAAAAACAAGGAGGAAAGGGTTTATTGGACTTGTGCTTCCACATCTATAGTCCATCACTGAAGGAAGTTACGGTAGGAGCTCAAGCAAGGCAAGAACCTGGATGGAGGAGCTGATGCACAGGCCCTGGAGGGTGCTGCTTGCTTAGGCTCTTTTCTTATAGAACCCAGGACCCCAGTCCAAGGATGGTACCACCCACAATGCACTACAGCTAGATCTTATGGCGGCATTTTCTCAATTGAGATTTCCTCCTTTCAGCTAACTCTAGCCATGGTTTTCTTCCTCCTTGAGGATCACTGGATAAAGGTCCATGAGAGAAGAGGGAACAGAAGTAGCAAGCAGAGTCCTGAAGTCTGTGAGCATCAAGGAAATAGTCTTCCAGGAGTCAGCTTAAGTGAGACAGCTCAACTTTATTTCAGGATGAGGGGAATATATAGGATTAGGACAGCAGCTGGGGCATCAACTAATTTGAGTCTGACAGCATCCTTCTATCCTTCAGCTGGAGCATAATATCAAGTTACCATGTGGATGGCGGATGACAGAGGGGGACAATTGCAGTGAACTGTGTCAAAGGTCACACTTAAGAGGTAAGTCAGGCATCTAAGCTCAGGGACAACTTCCAAATAAGTTTAGGCATCTGGTCCTAGAGACACTATCCAAATAAGTTAGAGAGAGAATCCTGCTGCAAAAGGATATTATGCTGAGGTCAGAGAGCTATCCAGAATTGGTGAATTGCAGCCTTAAGCAGCAGGGTCTTCCAACACCTCCTGACATTGTTTTATTTTATAATGAAGAGGTGTCATCATACGCCTTGAGGAGCCTGTTGTCTGTACCAGAGGGGTCCAGGGCCTGGTAGCAAACTGTGGTGATTCTAACAATGGTGGTAATCTGCTGCCAGAGAAAATGAGTAAGGCAGGGGGTAAGCACCAAAATAAAATGTAGTATAATTATGGTAATAATAATGGGCAGGAGCCAAGAAGATAAAAGAATTTTGGAACCAGGACAAAGATTCCTGTTCATTGATTGAGCAGGAGGGGAGGGTTGTCCTTGTTGTAGTCTTGTTGATTATGTGATTCGTTTTTTCTATCTTGCATTTGGCATTCAGCTCTAAACAGAGCTTCCCAATGTACAAACAGAGTACTAGGAAGAGTGGATGGAGAAGTGTCTCTCCAGTCTTGAGCAGTTAAAAGGGTGCTACTGAAACCCTATAAACCAGACTTGGTCCAGGGGGCAAGAATTCCATCCTAGCAGATAGATGGCTTGGAGTAAGTTTTTTAAGCCTGTTGCCAAGAGGGGGGGACAAAGCTAACGGGAGCAGTCTTGTTACAGGTAGATTCACAGGGAAGGTCCCTGTGCGTGGAAGATACGGATCCCTGGACCATTGCGGCTGAGAGGGGACGATAATTCCTAGTATCTCTGAGAATACAAGGCTGCTTAAAGCTGTGGGGGTAGGTGCCATAGATGGTGGCGCTGAGCATAGGGTAGGGCTCATCCTGGTGTGGAAGGGGCCTTTGCCATGGAATCTGGGTCTCTGTTCTCTGTAATCAATGAGGGCTCTGGGTCTTTGTCCAATGAAGGCTCATAAGGGGGAAGACAGGGGTAAAGTGGGGAGAGGTGTTGTGACTAGGGTATAACTTTTGCCTAATTAGATTGTTTGCTTTTTCTAGGCCGGCTAAGTCAGCCACAGGGCAATCCTGGGGTCTTCCTCCTCATTTGAGTCTGTCCCTTTGTCTCTCTTGCTTTTTTCTCTAATGGGTCATTCTGAGATACTGGGGTTTTCCTAAGCATTGCCTAAGGGCGGCTACTACAGCAAGGAAGGAGAGGGACAAGATAGCCCTCCTGGATTTTCTTTTAACAGGTAGGTAGGTAAGCGGGTCCAGACCTCAGGGTCGGAGACAAGACACAGCGTACAAATTGAAGTACCCGATCCAGAACTCTAGGCTTTCTTTTTGTGAGACTTTAAGTCCTCTTGATTTAAGTAAGGCTCTAAGGGAACGGATTTGGAGATGTCTCTGAGATGGTGATGAATTTCCCCTTATAGAACAGAGAAGTTCTGCCAGGGATATCCAACTTTCCAGGGGCAATTTTGCACGAGGGGATTGGAGTGCCTTATTGAACACAAACCTGTCCACAGATTTAAGAAAATGGCAACAGTCCTAGAGAAGTTTAACTGGTTTTTACAAGGTTATTGCCTATGCCCGATTGTGCAGTCAGCATCTGGAAAGAAGATAAGAAGACCTTCAGTCAATGTAAGTGAATTGTCCTGACTGAGAAGCTTCAATTGCCTGTTAACCAACTGCTGAGGATGTCTTTCTGTATGCTGTGAATGTGTTGTTCTGAATAATTGATAAATAAACCACTGATTGGCCAGTAGCCACGCACAAAGTATAGTATAGGCAGGATAAGCAGAGAGGAGAAGGCTGGGAGGTGAAAGGCTGAGTCAGGAGACGCAGCTGCCATGAGAAGCAAGCTGTAAAGTACAGGTAAGCCACAAGCCACATGGCAACTTATAGATTATTAGAAATGGGTTAATTTAAGATATAAGAACTAGATAGCAAGAAGCCTGCCATGGCCATACAGTTTATAAGTAATATTAAGTCTCTGTGTGTTCACTTGGGTCTGAGTGGCTGCAGGAGCTGGGTGGACACAGGAAAACTTAAACTACAATGGTATTCAGTTCCTTGCAAAGGCACAAACCAAACGTAAAGCAAGGAGAGGAAGAGAGAAAAGAGTCTGCTAGTCCTTGGTCATGAAGGCCAGGGAAAAAGTGCAGCTACCCGTTGGTGATGCCAGGAGCACGGGGTGCTCAAAAATTCTGCACATCCCAGGGAATCTCTGTTCAGGTGCCAGCTGTGGATCTCCTTCCTTCTCCAGGATCACTGATCTGTGAGAGAGGAGGGAGCAGAAGCAGCAAGCAGAGTTTAGAAGGCTGTGAGTACCATGGAGACAGTCTTCTGGGAGACAGCTTCAGTGAGACAGCTCAACTTTATTTCATGATGGGGACAGCAGCTGTGGCATCACCTAATTTGAGTTTGACAGCATCCTCCTATCATACAGCTGGAGGATAATACCTAGTTATCATGTGGATGGCAGGGGGGAGCATTTGCAGGGAACTGTATCAAAGGTCACACTTAAGTCAGGCAACCAAGCTCAGGGACAGCTTCCAAATAAGGTCAGACATCTGGGCCTAGACATACTATCCATATAAGGTAGAGAGGGAGTGCTGCTGCAAAGAGTGTCCTCCATATTATGCAGAGCTCAGAGAGCTATCTGGACATGATGAATTGCAACCTTGAGCAACAGGGTCTTCCAACATTTAACTTGTGTCAAATTGACATAATACTAGCCAGCACAAACAGTTTATGAATTTTGGTTCTTTTTTATTAAATTAAAATAGAAGACACACATAAAATTGCTTATCAATATTACATGAGACCCTTAATGTTGGCATTTACAAATTACTTCTACTTTTCTATGTTGTTAATCTTATTCATCACTTATTTTATAAATCATTTATTGTAACAAGAAAGTAGAATCTGCAATCTAAATACCCTAAAGGCCAGAACAGTATTTGGGTTTCCTGGAACTAGAGCTAAAGTCAGTTGCGAATTGCCTGGTGTGGGTTTTAGGAACTACTTTTATTCCCTATAAAAGTAGTAAGCACCCTTAACCACTTAACCATTTCTCTAGCATCTCCATTTTAATAATTCACTCCTTAAGTTATCTTATCTATGGAAGAGACTTAGACTGATTGTGGAAGTGTTCTCTCTCAGGACTACAGACACAGCTCAGTGATAGAAAGTTTGCCAGCTATTTGTAATACTCTGGATTCAGTCTCAGAAATACAAAGACAGAAAAAGGGAAAAAATAGTTCTATTAGAAATTTAAATATTTTAAATTCAATCACATTTTTGTTTTATCAATTTTTGATACCTTTACTACATCTTGTATTTAATTTCTGAATTTTTTTATTAAATTAAAATATACTAGTTCATATTTTGATAGTTATGTTCTCATGAATTCTTATGTCTTAGACCTTATTTCTGAGGTAATTTTTATTTTGAAAAATTAAAGTATTTTTGTGAGTTCTGTTAGTCATTGATAACAATGCTCTATCTGTGTCATATTCTGGAAAGATAGGTGATGGGAATACAATTCTATTACTATATTCTTTTTTATCACACTTTTAGAGCCATATTAAACTGTCTCTCTGATAATAATGTTGACTTTTGCAGATTGTCTGATTAAAATAATCATTCAGGGCCGGGCGGTGGTGGCGCACGCCTTTAATCCCAGCACTCGGGAGGCAGAGCCAGGCGGATCTCTGTGAGTTCGAGGCCAGCCTGGGCTACCAAGTGAGTCCCAGGAAAGGTGCAAAGCTACACAGAGAAACCCTGTCTCGAAAAACCAAAAAAAAAAAAAAAAAAAAAAAATAATCATTCAGGATACTACGATACTACAATTATTCTTTGTATGTCAGTTATTTCGTTTCTTATCCTTTAGCATGTACAATGATGTAAAAATAGTTTTTGCTTTATATTTTATTTACTGAATTTGAAATGGAGATCACTCTCTTGAGGCTACTAGATAACCTTTTACTGCTAAGTTTATTTTTAATAGTGTATAGCCCACTACCAAGCCATCTTATCCTTTTATAATTAGGTGACAAGATTTTTAGTTGTTTTGAGAAATTGAGTCTATTGGTTTATCCTTTCCTTGATTTCTACTTTTCCCCACCTTGCATTTTTGTCTGTTCATAGCTGAATTTAGTCCAAGAGGAATCCGTGAGTCTTGGATTGAAATACAATAAAAGGTGCCACACACTCTTGTATAAGACTCAATAAAATCAGCTACAACAGCTTTGATGTCATGACTGCATTTTCTATGCCATGTCCAGAAGATACCATGGATTATGGAACGTTGAAGGATCCTTACTTTAGGATCCTGCTTTAACTATTAGCTACATGAATTATGCGGTAAAGTGCAAGTATCAAATTCAGTCATGTACCCACTGAGGAGCTCACCATTCTACAATAGGTAATTGCAAAGCCACGGTCACACAAATGATCCTTATTAAACTCAGTGAGTTAAAAAAAAAAGGAAAGAAAGAAAAGACAAGAATGAATATAGAAATTAGACATATTGAGAAGAATGGAAAAAACTAGGAGAGATGGGGAGGTAAAAGAGTTACATATAAACACAAATGTACTTCATACAGACATAAATTTGAAAAGTATATATTCAATAAACATGTTAAAAAGAGATGCAATCCTGCTTCAGGATCCTTGGATGTAATGTTCTTAGAAATTCCCTAAAGAAGTCCACTTGTCTTTTCTGAAGCTACAGTGGCATGACTTCACTGGCATTAATTATACCATTACAAATAAGTTTGCAAATGGTTTGATGAAGCATAACATTTGTTATTGGGGCAAATAAAAAAAACAGATTCAATATTCAACATATGAACAAGAAAAAGAAATTTAAAAATCTACAACATTTGATGAAGTTCCTACTTGAAGGACTCAGTAGTTAATTTTTTGTCCAAAATCATAATATAAATACTGAGAATTTAATTATGTTTCTCTACGACTTTGATATACTAGTGTTCTAAGAGTATACTGCTCGAAAATATGTGGTTTTAGGAGCCAGATTTAGTTCATCATTTTCATCACTGTTTGACATTATTAATATTCATAGTCTTAGTCACCAAACATCTAGCAATATAATAAATAGTTAAGTACTCTTTCAGGGCTTTGTGACAAAAGCCTAATTATCCAGCCTAAACCCATGTTTCATCATTTTTCACTTATTTCAGCATTTTTTTCAATAGTCACATATTAAATTAAGGTTGTTCATATTTTTTACTTATATGTAAGTGTGTGTAGATGTAGTTTTCCTGCCTGGCCCATGGTCAGGGCAAATCTCTCACACCTGCCAGTCCCACAGCCTCTCAGACCCGACCAAGTAAACACAGAGACTTATATTGGTTACAAACTGTATGGCCGTGGCAGGCTTCTTGCTAACTGTTCTTACAGCTTAAATTAATCCATTTCCATTAATCTATACCTTGCCACATGGCTCGTGGCTTACAGGCATCTTCACATGCTGTTTGTCATCATGGAGGCTGGCAGTGTCTCTCTGACTCAGCCTTCCACTTCCTAGCTTTATTCTCCTCCTTGCCCCGCCTATACTTCCTGCCTAGCCAACGGCCAATCAGTGTTTTATTTATTGACTAATTAGCAACACATTTGCCATACAGAACATCCCACAGCAAGTGTGTGTGTGTGTGTGTGTGTGTGTGTGTGTGTGTGTGGTCGTGAGTACACACTTAGGTGATTTTGAAGAAAATGTCAGCATATTATATTAGTCCAAGATAGAAGCAATCTGAAAATCATAAAACTAATGAAGCAGCACTTTAGAAAAGCTAGATAGTACAACTCATCAAAATCCACTTGACAGCTGAGTTAAATTCTGAAGCCTCAAGAAAGTATTAATTTCTCCCAAAGAAAGATAGCAGGTCATAGTTAATTTAGGTACAGTACAAAGGTACAGAATTTTACCTTAGGCACCACACTTAATTCCTGTCTTCCAGACTGCAATGGATATAAAATGGATTATAACTGTAACGAGTAATAACACTTTCAAAAAAGTCAAGGATAATTTTGTGTCAAGTCAAAATTCTTGGCAAGATTTCTGTGTTATTTACAGGCTATTAAGCCATATGGAATCTAAAAGTAATCTAATTTGAGATGCAGAAAAATGAGTAATATCTTCATAAATTTAAAGTAGATTTTTCTACAACAAAAATATCTCCCAGACAAAATGTTACCAAGATTAAATACAGACAAATAGTATTTATGGAGAATAGATGAATAATAGGATGCAAACTATAATTCAGTTCTTTGAAAGACTATGTTAAGGAAGGAAGTCGGGTGGTGCTGATTAACAGTGTTGACACCCAGCTCCCGAATCACTTAATTTTTTTTTAATGTAGAAATATAAATTCTCCTATTCCCAGGATATTGACCACTGACAAAGGCAAGAAGATTTGCTGAAATGGGAAACAATTCAATGTGAATCACATGTTACATAACATTTCTGGATGCATAATAAAGAGTGAAAAAAAATGTAGGAGTCATTCTTCAAATCAAGGCATACTTTTGTTATTAAATTAAAAAAAATAGAGGTAGATTCAGGGCTTTAAAAATTCAAGAGAAAAAAACTGGGTGTAGTGGCCCACAGATCTCTTAGTTCAAGCCCAGGCTGGTCTACAGAGTAAGTTCCAGGACAGCCAGAGAGAGCTACATAGAGAGACCTTGTCTCAAAACAAAAACAAAAACAAAACCAGAAAAACAAAAACAAACAAAAAAAATCAAGAGAAAAATAGAAAAATGGTGTTGATGCTTTTAGGGGGTGATTTTTATTTTGTTTAAGTTTTGTTGTTGTTATAATAATAAACCAATAAATCTATATGTAATGACAGTGATTAGATAAGATGTTTCTAATGTGCATGATTGGGCAAGTGACATAAAATCTTTGATTAATAAAAGATACTTGATAAGTCTTTTTTTACTTTAAATGCATAAGTAATACAGATATATTGAACATTGATCATTTAATTTAACTATAAGTTTTATTTGAATAAATCTAGGCTGATAGAATATAATAAAACAAATTACCTATTTATTTGCATAAATATGCTATATTAATATTTTGAACAAATAAGAAAATCATCTTCTATTGAATAGCAAACTTTAAATGGTAAGAGAAGAGGTGTATACTCTGAAAAATAAAATATTTCTGAGTAGATCACCCAGGGTTAGTTTCTTTGAAAAGATTTTATGTTATTGCAAGGAAGTTGATATGATGGTAATAATTTGAATTAGGGCTGGTGTTAGGATAAGAAAGATGCATGAACCAATCAAAATAGACCAGGATTTTCATACAGTGGAAGTAGTAGGAAGGGGCTCAAGCTATCACCAGATCTTCCTGGTGAATGCACCTCTACGGTTTCAGTGTAGAACACCATCATAGGCTGACACACCTGATTACTTGTTCCCGATCAGAAACTCTAGTTTGAAAAATTGTGAAGTTGTTGTGGCAAGAGATATGGCAGTCATAATTGGGTAACTGTTAGGTGGGAATTTGGTGGTTATCTACTGACTGCTTCAGGGACTGAAACTTGATCATGGGTTTGCACGATAAAAATTATTTTCCAAACCTTGCTAATAAATAAAAGCAGAATACACAAAAATTAACCGGACCTGGAGTCTATACAATGTAATGAACTTATATAAAGTTAGAATTGACATTCAGAATGGAACTTGTGATGCTTCATATCAAATTTTATATTTCTGATGTCAAATAATTTATATACTCATCCCCCACTAGAACTAAATATCCCATAACATAATTAGAACTAAGAAAAACATTTTGCTTTATATTCACTTTCCTAATTTGTGTCTATTACCTGAATTTAGTGCTTTCTCATTCCCATTTATTTATCGATTTTTGGCATGTTATATGGTACCAACTTTCACAATAGAGTTAGGAGCTTCAACTGATGGCATATGTTCTCTTGTGATGGGTAATATATCTTTAAAATATGAAACAAAACAAAATTTTTCTCCCTAAAGTTACTTCTGTAAGGTATTAAGCCACAGTAACAACAAAAACTAAGAACTGTGTTATTAATCATAGGTAATGCCTCAAACCTACATAGAAGATCTTGACATAAGGTTGGTGTCATCTTGATACTAAAGATATTTCCCTGTTCTGGAATCACATCTTTTGCAGTAGGATTGTCTTTTAACCCAGAAGCACTGGAATGACATGGTATCATATTTTACTTGTAGGTTAGATGCCAGGAAGGATACTTCATTTTAAATTGGACCTCCTTAATTGTGTCAAATACAGCTTAATTTCAAAAATACATATGCATATTTTATTTCTCAAATTTGGCAGTGTAAGAAAAGATTAATTTCACAGACATGCAGAGAGTTTTACTTTAATTATTCTTTGAGTTTGTGTGAAAAAAGAAATCCTGTTTATTTGAAGTTTAAATTTGTTTGGGTGTCCTGTGCTTCATTTGTTAAACAAGGATTTGACAAGCTTTTTCTGACTTACCTGGATTGTTCCCAAAATGATTTCTACTCAGATAAGAATTTATTTAGCCCAGTAGACATTAAGTGTGTTTAGATGAGTTGGAATTTAATTTAAATATGTTTCTAGAGCATAGCAACCCTTTAGTGCAAATTAAAAAAAGATTTGTAAACACTGTAGAAAGAAAGAATGGCAGCTACGTGAGCCTCAAAGTTAGTTTGGATTGTGTAAGTATAATAGGCTAATTTGATGTCTGCAATCATTTATATCTCAGAGCACACTGCTCTAAGTTCCTCTGGAGTTTCATGTTTCCATTGAAAAACCTGCTGTTTATTTTATGGGTTTCCTTGAGATGAGACCTAGGTTTGTTTGTACTATTTTTTTCTCTTGTAGTTTTCACTATGTCTTTTTTGTGTATATTTAGTGTTTTAACTATAATATGACACTGAGAGTTAATTTTCTGGCTTTGTCTACTGGGTGTTTTGTTATTTTTCCATTTGTATGGGCTTGTCTTTCCTTTGTTTGGGAAAATTTTCTTGTATGACCTTGATGAATACCCAGGTTAAACCACTGATGCAGACTTGTTCTCATGCAGCTATGTCTATAACTTGAAGAATTGGACTTTCCAATGTGTCCCACCATTCCTGACTGTCCTTTTCTTGTGATTTTTTTCAATGTTCTGTTTATTTGTTTCTTTGGTCTAATTCTTCTACTTAATCTTCAATCTGATATGCCTCTTTCAACTAAATTCATTCTACTTGAAGGAAGTTTTCACCCCAGGTTGTAAGCAATGTTAATTCACTGTTTAAGTGAAAGAAAAAAGGATTATCAATTTTTTTGTTTGTTTTGTTTTAAATAGTTCTCTACTCAGATACTGGAGATAGGGAGTGCATCAGAGAAGTCAAGTTTGTGTCCAGTAATACAAACTGCTACACTCACTACTCCCATTGTTTTAGTTCAAAGATGCTTGTATCTATGCAGAAATGTCATACTGCTTTACTTAATGCAGGGAGATGGTTTCCTTCTTTTTCTATAATGGGCTCCATGAATAAAAAAAAAAAAGGTATAGCATTAATATCACTGTGTTTTTAAACAGAGTAAAACAACAAAAGTAGACCCAATAATTTATTGGGACCTAATAATCAAACTATTAACTTTTGCACATAAAAAAATAACTTCTGTCCACTCTGTAAACAACACTTTAAAATTACTGAAAATAATTTAAGGGACTCTCTACAAAGGCAGTTCATAAGCTAAAAGCTTAAACATTCATAAGTTAATTTGTCATAATAGTTTGTAAATGAACAGGGAATTCTATAAAAATACTAGTTATTAATGAAGCATCAAGAAAATATAAAGATTTCATCTCAATATCCCAGGCTATTTATAAATCTACTAATACCAGCATTAAACAAAAGCAATTAAATTTTAAATGAAATAACTTACATAAATTTAACCTTTCCTCTGACTACTATATTATTCTATTTGTTTATTTACTTATTTATTTACCACATGTATTACATCCTGATTACAGTTTGCCCTTCTTTCTGTCCTTCCAATCTCCTTTCTACTCCAAATCTGCTTCTCCTTCATTCCCTTCAGAAATTGGTGGGGCTCCCAGAGATATCAATCAACCATGGCATATCAAGTTTCAATGAGACTAGACACCTCCCTTCATATTATGGCTGGACAGACAAGGCAACCCAGTAAGAGGAAAAGGGTCCAAAAAGCAGGCATAAAAGTCAGAAAGAGCTCCCGCTTCCAACATCAAGAGTCTCACAAGAAGATCAAGCTACACAACCATAACATACATGTAGAGTACCTAGCTCAGACCCTTAAGTCTCTGTGAACCCTTATGAGACCTGTTTATTTGATTCTGTGGGTATTTTTGTCCTGTCCTGACCCCTATGCCTCCTACAATCCTTCCTCCACCTCTTCCTTAGGATTCCCAAGCTCCACCTAATACTTGACTGTAGGTCTCTGCATCTGCTTCTGTCAGTTACTGGATAGTCTCTCTCATGACAATTATGCTAAGCTATGGTCTACAAGCACAGCAGGGTATCCTTAGGAGTCACTTCATTTCCTGATTATTGTTTTCTTTTGTGTCAAGTTTAGTTCTATACTAGGTCTGTGGCCAATCCAGCCTTAGGTTCCTGGACCTCCAGACATTGTCAGTGGTGGGTATTCTTTTGTAGCATGGACCAGCTAGTTATTGGTTGGCCACTACCACAAGTTCTGTGACACCATTATCCCTAACACATCTTGCAGACAGGACAAATTGTAGGTCAAAGGTTTTGTGGCTGGATTTATGTCTCAATCCCTCCACTGGAAGCCTTACGTGGTTACAGAAGATGGCTGGTTCAGGTTTTATAGCTCCCATTCTAGGAGATTTCACAAGGGTCACCCTTGTTTATTTTTGAGGGTTTCCATTGCACTAGGTTTCTACATCACTCCCATAGTGCCCTAACTCCAGTCATCCTTCCAAATACTGTCTCCCTCCATTATTTCCAAAGCATAGAACAATTATAAAATCTCCCAAGACAAAATAAATGTTTCAATAAATGAGCCAAATCATATTAAATTTTGTATATTTAATTAAGCAATTATTGAGTTTATATGATTTCTGCCATATCTCCTACTACTAGTTAAGGATTGTATCTTAAGACACTCTAGTTTTTGAAATAAATTTGCACACATGAGCATACACACACTCACAGTTTTTACTTATGTATGATAATATGGTTAATGCTTTTAGTTTATATTATTGTTGGTTTAACTTTGTTAATAGTACTATTTTAACATTAAGACATGTAGTAGGTATATTTCTCTAGAGCTTTCTTAAATTTCTAAAATTATCATGTGCGAATATGTGTAGGTGGGTATGTGGCATGTATGTAGGATGTTAATGAGGGGGTATGTTAGCAATACACAGAGAAAAAGAATACAGAAATTAGGTGTCAGCTACTTGCTGAGTCACCATGAAAAAATAGTAACAGATACACTGTGAACTATCAATGCAATGAATTTTAAATATCTTGTAGAATGGCAAGCATAGTGCAAGATGTAAGAAGCTCTACTGAAGTAGCAGTCTCTGGTGATTTCTTAATTTTCGCCTGAAATTGAAAGTAGATGTTAAGATAAAATAGATTTGTTTTGGTAAAGAATAATTGGAATAAATACTTTATTTCATTATTGATTATTTTGTCATTCTTTAACAGGCCCAATTTGTCTATAAAGTAAAATTTGCCCCCAAATTGTCACTAAACCCATATTATTGAGTAATAACTATGTCTCTGAGTTTTATTATAATTTATAAAATAAAGTAATAAATTCACTCTCAATAACATTAACTGAAGGGATTGGTTAATGTTGACTATGATGGTTGATATTTAAATCAACATGGAAATCAATATCTTGTTGTGTTGTAGTGATATTTTATCTGTGTCCCACAATAAAGCTTATCTGAGGATCAGAGTTTGAAAAAGCCAGCCATTATAGTAAACATAGAAGTCAGGTAATGATAGCACACACCTTTAATCCTATCATTTGGGAGACAGGGATCTGTCTGGATCTCTGTGAGTTCAAGGCCACACAGGGAACAGAGCCAGGCATGGTGGCACATGCCTTAAATTCTAACACTAGTTAACCATAAAAGTTTGGAGGTCTGTACAGACAGACAGGAAGTGACAGAGCTGGGCAGGAAGAGGAAATAATGTAGTTGGAAGGAGAGAAGAAATGAGTTAGCAGAACAGAAGGAAATGTAGGCGTGGGTATATAGGAAGTAGGTCTCTTTGGAAGCTAAGGGTTGGTAAGGTGAGTTTGGCTTGTGGCTTTTCCTATTCTTCTGATCTCTCAGGTTTTAACCCTGATATCTGGCTCCATGTTTTTTATTTTATAAAATGTGATCATCCTCTTTATGTTTGTGCTGCCATAAATCCCCAGATACACTGTATTTTATCTCCACATAGATGCTGAGCTGAGCTGAGCTGGGCTTCAGTCTGTGGCTTCCTAGAATTTACGACAGCATGTAGAATTTTCAAGCATCAGTGGACTTTACTCTAGTTCTGTAATCTGAATCTCAGGGCTATAACAACTTCTAGAGCTCCTGGGAGAAATGGAACTTCCCCAGTGTCTATGTGGAGAGCATCAAATCTGATCCCACAATCCATGCTGTATTTTTCAATTGACTTGATTTCATGAATGTCTTATTTATGTAACTGTTCCTATTATGAGTTCTTTTGTGTGACAACCAAGTTATGAGCAGAAAAGTTCACAGCACTCTTTTTAATCTTTCAGCTATTATGTTCTTTCCACTTATCTTCTTCTGTATTCTCTTCTTCTTGGGATATGGGTATTGATAGACGTCTCATGATGGCTTTGCACTCAGTCACTTATTTTCAACACATTTAATGATTAATGCATGTCCTAATTAACAACTGTCAATGATATTAAGAAGCTTGACTGACAAACTTTGGAGAAGCACAAATATATGAATATACAAATAAATATCTAGAACATAGCTTGACAACAAGATTATTAAGTAAAACAACATTAGATTTTCTCTAGGAGCTATGACTTTTCTAGCTATGTGCTTTTCTTACCATGTTTGTAATACCAGGCACAGATTCCCTCCTATGTATCAGGACAGAAATTCAATTAAAAGAACCTTTCCTTACCCCATAAACAGTCTGGCCACTATAACACAAGTTAACACATCATGCTTGTAGATCAGTATTGTAGCTTATAAAATCCAGTGCTGAATGAGACCACTGATTTTTCTTTTCACCCAGTGGTCTGCATAACACCTTCTATCACAATGAAAACTAGGAATTAGATATATTCCCAGTCAGTGTAAGTCAAATAAACTCTTCTCTACCTTCCTTTTGATTATGGCATTTCATAATAGAAATAGAAACTCTAACAAAGATGAGAGTATACTGCGTCGAATACATGTGGTGACTTCAGAGAGAGATTCTTACCATGTCATTATTGTGGGCATGTGTTGCAAGTCTACCTATTCTTTAGGATTCATGGGCACCAAAAACATTATGAGGTACTGTCAGTTCTCTTGTTTGCCCACAATAATAATGTGCATTATTGTACAGATTCTATACTCCCACCAGTGAGATGTTTCCTGTGTCTGGTTTCAGTTAGACTAAATGATCTTCATGTCAGCACAAGGGTGGTATGAAATTTTTTTTTTACCATTATCTTCCACATATTTTTAACATCATAATTTGTGCTAAGTCATTGCTAACTAGATACAGATGGTTAAAATGTAGAATAAAGCCATAGTACAAAACAAAAAAATGTACAATTACCCAATACCAGTACTACCCAATGTATTATCTTTCCTCACTTTGTATGTCTTTCAGGAAGGAAAAGGATAGAATGTTGAATAAGAAAATCACTTTGTACAAATAAGTCTTAAGAATGCTAACATCTAACATATTGTCCTTCCCTGGAGGGCATGGAGATGTGCAAATTTGTGAAACTTTATATTTATAAAACTTATGCTGAAAATACATAAAGAAATCTAGATGCATTTTGGTGCATACTTGGCATTTTTTTATATGAGCACAATAAGAATGTAATGAAACTGCCTAGAGGGTGTATATGCATATGTACATACTTGGAATACATACATTAAAGTGATCAAAAAATAGAAATACAGTAAATAAATTTATTTTTACTCTTAGACTTATGAAAATGTCTAAGTGCAAAATGACATCTTTAATGTTGTTTACACTAACTGTGCATCCTGAGATGAATGTCAAGTCATGGGCAAAAACAGGTGGTGTTGAAAATGAGATAGGTAATATCTTTGCTCAAACATACTTAAATTCCAGTTATGACTGAAAATGGAACTCTGCTGAGCAGAATCAAAAAATATTACAGTGAGAATATCATATAGCTTTTATCTTCTCAGCAATATAGAATATCAACTTCCTACTTCTGCTTGTATATACAATTTTTATGTATATATTTATCAAAAGAGAGCATAGTGGAAAAATGGTATTAAAGTATAAAGAAAACAAAAGAGATTTTTATTTGTTTTATGTTTTTTGGACCTAGATCCCTTCAGTAATGAGCAAGTTGTGATTTCCAATTCAATTACATTTTTGGCTTCCCAAAATTTTCAGAAAAACTCCAATTTATAAAAGTTTCTCCCTCATGCAAAGCCATCCAGATATATTCTAAGCTTTTTTAATTGCTCTATTTTTCACGTAGTAGAATGGCATGGCTTCTGTTTACATGGATGAATAGAAATGGTGATTTCAAACTGATGAGGGTTCTTAAAGATGAAGAGAAGGATCTCTAAGCCACTCTCAAATCACATAGGAATTTGGCCACATCCTCCTTCCTGTTTTCATACCCAGCAAGTGTCCACTGTCCTTAGCTCATATTTCTTCAATATCAGTCCTCTCATGAAATTGTCTTCTCTTTAATCGCTCTTTGTTAAGTTGTTTTTTTTTTTTTTTTTTTTTTTTTTTGTACTTCTAAGGTAGTTAGTAAAAAGGACACAGAATAAGAGATCCTGGGGCATGTATTCTTTCTTTTTTTTTTTTTTTTTTTGTTTGCTTTTCCAGACAGGGTTTCTCTGTGTAGCTTTGCGCCTTTCCTAGATCTCGCTCTGTAGACCAGGCTGGCCTCAAACTCACAAAGATCCGCCTGCCTCTGCCTCCCGAGTGCTGGGATTAAAGGCGTGCGCCACCACCGCCCAGCCATGTATTCTTATTAAGTCATTAATTTATCCACCTTTTCAAACAATTATTTAACATTTCCAAAGTCTATTAACCAAGTACCAAATTTGTTAAACAACATTTCTTAAGCTTCTGAGGGAGACACACACACACACACACACACACACACACACACACACACACACAAATACACACACACACACACAGAGATAGAGGCAGACACAGAGATACACAGAGCGAGAGAACAAGACAAATACAAAATACTTTGTTACTCAGAGAACAAGAAAAGTAATGCATACAGCCACTAAAATTTACAAGTATCAATTTTTTTACTTAGAATTCTAACCTTAAAATATTTAAGATAAATTTATATTTTTCAGTCTCTTAAGTTCAATATGATACATAAAATCAATTTTAGGAAACTGCACTTCTGTCTGGAGCACATTTCTTTTACCTAGATAAATAATAACTAAGAGACAAGAATCTCTTTCAATGTTGCCAGTCCTGTGCATTGTGGGGGTTAAGGCTCAATGATTAGATTAACATACAAAGACAACAAAATTTTCATGATAAAATATAGAAAGAATATTCAAAGCTCAATGGAAAGAAAAATAAATATCAAAAGTAACCTAAATCTTAATGTAAGTCTTATCAAATTTATGCAAAGTATAAAAGAACTTCACAAGATCTCAGCATCATGTGTTACTTAAAAATTGTAGCCAGGCGGTGGTGGCGCACGCCTTTAGTCCCAGCACTCGGGAGGCAGAGCCAGGCGGATCTCTGTGAGTTTGAGGCCAGCCTGGTCTACCAAGAGAGTTCCAGGAAAAGGCGCAAAGCTACACAGAGAAACCCTGTCTTGAAAAACAAAAACAAAAAAATAATTGTAAATGAAATCAATTAGCTACCATTCCAACTTTATTATAATGGCATAGTGTCAAGCAACGTTGACAACCGTGAACACTAAAAGGGCATGTGGTTGTTTCCATCTAATTCTAGATGACCTGTAGTATGAAAAACCAATTGCTCTTCTTGACAATGTATGAACAGTGCTAAAGGTAGTCTTAGGGCAGAAAACAAGCTTCTTTACAAATTCACATGCAAACACAAAACAACATATTAAACCTACTATTTCTTAGTTCATATTCTCTAACAAAAGAAGCAAAATGAGGATTTTTTTTCAGAACATAAATGGAAAAAACTGTGACAATGCAAAGAATATTAGTTAAAAATAAGTATAAAATACACTTTCGAAATTAATCTCCCTTTAAAGATTATATGTGAAACAAATATAGAAAATTTTGGAAAATTGAAACTACATGCAGACATAAATAAAGGCTTAGAATTTTCCAGGTATTGACAGAAAGAAGTAAAACTAATTTGTTTAAATATATTGCTCCTTACACTAGTAAAAGTTCTGAATGATGCAGTTGTAAAGTCCTATTAAAACAGAAAGCATAAAGGTTACTCACTGAAAATTAAAGTTTTTGTAACAGTAGAATTCCTTTATGTTACAAAGAGTGTAACAAAGCAATCCAAACTCATCATAAATATCTCAAATCTTCTTTTACTTTTCATGGTATGATAAAAGTATAGTGACACATCAACTATTAGGGTAATTGTATAAATATTAGCCTATTTTTGGTATAAGTTTTAAATATTTCTCACCATGTTTTTCTATTTTACATGGTACTGTGTTATACAATGTTATTTCCTGATTGGTGTGGATTTTACCTTGAACTTACTCCCCCACAACTTCCCAAACTCCCATACCTCTACTTTCCCCATTTCTCTGGACCTTTTTGATCTGCTACACTTCTTTGCTTCTGATTTCATATCATACATGATTTACATTATATTATTATATTATATAGTATGGACAAGAAACAAATCATAAGGAAAACATATAATATTTGTTTTTGGAAGATGTGCTTAATTGGCTTAATATGGTTATTTCCATTTTCATCTATTTTCCTTCAACTAGCCTAACTCCCTTCATCATGTCTAAACAATTCCATTGCGTGTATATATATCATTATTTTACCCATTACATTGTGGGTGTAAACCTATATTTTTTCTGCAACTTAATTATTTCAATTAGTGCTGCAAAAACATGGCTATTGAAATATCTCTTTGAATAATTAGTCTGTAGGGTTTTTGTAAATACCTGTGAGTAGTATGGATCAGTCACATGGTAGATCTACTTTTAGTTTTTAGAGAAAAGTTAATAATGACTTTATTAATAACTGATAAATCTACATTCCTATCACTAGTGTAAAATGGATGACTTTTGTGTACATCCACCTCAGCATTTTTCAAAATGACAGACATTCTGTCTAGAATGAGAAGAAATATTAATGTAGGTATAACTCACATTTCTGTGATATCTAGTAAGTTTTGACATTTTTATGCTTATTAGAATCTTTTACTTTACCATTTGATAGCTCTTTTAGCCTATTTAGTGATTGGGCTTGTTTTTTACTTCACATTTTATCACTTTTTATTTTCATTAAACTCTATAAATTAATCTTTTGTCAAATGTATAGCAAACAAGCATATGGTTTCTCATTTTGTAGTATATATTTTACTAAATTACCTTTTATATTTATTTTGCCAAATGTTTGTTGAATTTATGAGGCTTCATTTGTCATTTGTAAGTATGATTTTCTGAATGGATTAAGTCCTATTCCAAAAGCCTTTCTATATTCTTGCATCTCATTTTTTTTTCTAATTTTTCAGTTTCAGAGCTTAAGGTCTTACTTTAAGGACTTCATTCAATTCTATTTGGTTTTGGAGGGATTTGGATTCATTCTTCTTCTAAATTTGAATATGTAAAATTTCTCTGTAATGTAACTTTGAAAAAGGGATTACTTAATTAACTTTGTAAATAAATAGAACTTTTAAGGCTAATGTCAAAAAATGTAAACATGAATAAGGATTAGGAGTTGTGGCTTGTTAGAGAAGCTATGCCATTGTAGGTAGGCCTGGAGATTTCAAAAGCATACTCAATTTCTCATTAGCTCCTTCTTTTTCTGACTCCTGCTAGTGGACCCGAAATCAACTCTCAGCTACTGCTCCAGCGTCATGGCCACAATCCTGATTCCATGCTTCCTGCAATGACGGCCGTGGACTCTAACCATCTCAATTTGTAAAGAAATCTTCAACATCCACTTCTTTCTGTAAGGTGCCTTGGTCGTGGTATTTCTTCGCAGGAAATGAAAAGTAACTAAGACATTCTATGTTCCTCCTAGCCCAACCTCCTCCAAATTCATGACATATTTTGATAATTCATGAAGGTCAGACAACATTGCCCACATGTCTATGGGTGTGGGGCCATCTACTAATACACAGAACCCTAGCAATGGTCATATCTTTAAAAAAAAAAAAAGACTGTTTCTCCTTCTATTCACAACTATATGTTGACAATAGCCTCTCAGTAAGGAGTGAAGCTTAGAGATTATTTACATCATTAATGCTAGAAAATTGGTGGACCTGATCTTCTATAGATCTTGTGAAGGTAACCATACCTACTGTGAGTTCATGACTGTCAAGGCCAAGCTATATCAAGAAGACAACAATTCACAGGCACCTTCCACATCCTTCAGCTCTTCAGTTCTTTCTGTCTCCTCCTCTTCTGCAATGTTCCTCAAGCTTTATTCAAAATGGAGTTAATATAGTTTACCTGTTTAGTGCTCAGCATTCAGTCTCTTATTCTCAGCATTAGGATTTTAGTGCTGTGAAAAAGAAGCATATCTGATCAAGATTACAAACAGCACAAATCTATAGGTACAAAAATAAATATTTAGAAGCAAATTTGACAACATGGTCATTTAGCAAAATAATAAAACAAGTTCTATGCTCATGCTGATGACCTCCCCAACATTGGAATTTTAACCAGTGTTTTATAGCACCAGGCAAGAAATAACCCTACTGTGGAGCAGGACAAAAATCAAAGGGAAAGGGGCCAATATCCTCATAAAAGTCACACCACTGTGACACTGATAGGATATCTTACAAGACAGTTTGATATTGCAGCCCTTAGGACCCAGCACTGATTAATACCATTGATGTCTCTTCTCTACAACACCCTAAGTACTCCCTTCAGCACTATAAAATTCTAGCCAATAGGAAGAATTCTTGAACTTCTCACGTTTATTTTCTCTATGGCCTAGTGTAGTTTGAATAAGAGTGGCCCCATAGGCTCATGTATTTGAATGCTTAGTCATCAATGTGTCACCCCAATCAAATTATTTTATAAGAGTTTCCTTGGTCATGGGGTCTCTTTACAGAAATAGAACACTGACCAAGACTGAAATTGGTACCAGGAGTGGGCTATTGCTGTGACAGGCCTGACAGGGATTCTTGTTGACAGGATGTGGACTTTCGATTTTGGACTGAGAAAGTAGTTTAGCACTTTAAGCAGGGCTCAATCTGCCACACTTGTAGGAGTGTGGGAGACATTGGTGCCAAAAGAAATGTGGATTGTGCTTGGCCCAGCTAAAGAAGTTTAGAGTACAGGAGTTCTGCATGTGCCTGAGAAGCCATTCCTGTGGTATTTTGGCAAAGAATGTATAAATTTTGTCCTTGCCCAAAAAGTCTGCTTAAGGATAAATTGAAAACTTTTGAATTAATACCTTTAGCAGGGGAAATCTTAAGGCAGCTTAATATTGACTTTGTCGTATGGTTATTAGTAGCCACTCTTAGGCAGATCTTCAATGAAAATTAAAAAGCTGAGTGAGAGAAAACACCAGATATAGAGTTTGAGGAGAAAAGGAGCACCAGGAACCATAATGGAAATTAAGTCAAGTACTCAAGGGACAAAAAGTTGAAAAAGTCTTTTGCTAAATGGAAAAAAAGGAATGGTGGCCTCAGGACAAGACCTCCACTCAGCTAAGCACTCAAAGTGTGAAAAGGAATTAAAGAAAAGCATAAGTAGTGAAGAAAAACACCAACATTGTGAAAATGTATTTGAGTGAGGGTCCACATTCCAGCCCCTGCAAGCTTTCGAGTTAAGGATATAAGAAAAGGGTTTGGAATCTCTCTCCACTGCTTAGGAAAGACTCTGGGTCCAGGGACACGTCAGAGTATGCCTGCATAGAGGTTCAGAAAGGCAACTGTGTGACACTGAAGGTAAAGCCTGGATAGTGTTGGAGGCCCCAAGATGCTGAAGATGGCAGAGTCATTCGGGTCCTGCGCATGAGGTCTGCTAACAAGTTAGAGTCAGACCAAGAAAGAGAAGTATGTGGCAGCAACAAAGATGAAAGGAGATGGAGATCTGAGGAGCATTTTGATGTCAGACAAGAAGATGCAGAATGGTAAGTATGCTCTGGTGAGTTTCGATGTTGTTTTGATCCAGTATTTCCTCACCATACTCCATTTACTCCTTTTTGGAATGGTAATGCATTTTCTGTGCCATTGTATTTTAGAAAGATTTGATCTGCTTTTTAATTTTGACTTTATAGGGGGTAGCAGTAAAGATATTATCACAAGTCTCAGAAACTTTAAACCTTGGGCACTTCTAAATAGTGTTGAGACTTTGATAGATAATGGGAAATTTGAAGTTTGATTGAATGGTTTTTTTTTTCCACATTATGATACAAGTTTATGGATGGTAGTTAGTGGAAAGTAGTGGTTTGAATATGAGTGTTCCCCATATGCTCATATATTTGAGCACTTAGTCATCAGGGAGTGGGATAATTTGAAGATTAATGGGTACGCCCTGTTTGGGGCAGGTGTGACTCTTGGAGAAAGTATGTCAATGGGAATGGACTTGGAGGTTACAAAAGCCCAATCCAGGCCCAGTGTTTCTTTTCCTGTTGCCTACATAGGCAGATGTAGAACTCTCAGTTAATTACCTTGCACCATGTCTGTCTGCATGCTAGCATGCTCCCTGCTGGGATGATGAGGAAACAAAATTCTGAAACTGTAAGCAAGTCCAAATTACATGTTTCCTCTTGTAAGAGTTGCTGTGGTGATGGTATCTCTTTAAAACAATAGAACACTAAACTAAGACAAGCTTGCAGCACAATAATGTAGCATCATAATCAGAAGGGTGGGTCTTACCATGTAGTTTTGTTGGGTGAGTAAAAGCAATGCCAGTAGCCCATGTTGTTTGCGTAACTTCTGAGGCCTTTCTGAATAATAATTACAGGAAAGATATCCTTTGTCTTGAACTGAACTTTTCATTTAATATCCCACATTTTTGTATATTTCAAAATTGGAATGTGTGTTCAAATATTTAGCTTCATTTTACTTCCATTTTTGGGTACCCATAACTGAATTTTATACTGAGTGAAATGCATTCCTCAAGATAACTTTGGAATTAATTATTCCACACACCCTTATAATATTTGTTTTATAATTTGTGTCACAGTATATAACATTCTGCACTCTGACTGCCAATAATTTTACCTGTGAATACTTATTGTGTAATATTTTACATATTAAAGAAGTCAACAGAAACATTTACATTTTCCTTTCAATGATGCCTACCCTTAGAACTATACTCAACAGAATATGATATCAATATTTTCTGATCTTTTCTAGTAACAAACATACTACTATATGGCATAAGAATGTAGAGAAGTAATTACAGTATATGTTCATTCAAATAGGTACATTTAGTTCATGTGGAATATTAACTGCCCTATTCCAAAAGATCTTGTTCCAAAGCCTATTTAATTTTTGTTTGTGGAATTAAGTTACTGTTCTTATGTTGAGACTTCTTCAGTAGCTTAGAAAAAACTACCAGAAGGTTAATTACTAAGTCATCTTCAAAGTCAGTAAATTACTTCCTCAGAAGCCTTCCCCCTAAGGAGGTGTCTTGGTTGTTTAATCAGTGGAAGCATGCCACCACTATTACAGTTTTCGGTAAAGCTACACATTCCAAATAAAAGTTTATCCTATTTTTAAATTACATGAAGCAGTTTCCAAATAACAATTTCAGCATATATATATATATATACATATATATGTATATGTATATATGTATATATATATATGCACAAACATTAAATGTTATGAATTCTGAACTGCAGTTCATTTGGGGTTACTATGAAAATTCAGTATTGTATAATTAAGTGTGTATTATTATCTTTTTGCGGGGAGGGCATAGACCCTGAAGATTAGTCCCAGGTTTAATCTTTGAAAGTTCAGAGATCAATATCTTTTCCAATTTAACTATTGTGGTGAATGATGCCCAACTTCACAGGCCAGGTGTCAGAGCATCCCAGAACCAGTTTCCTGAACACTCTTCACAAGATTCACTTCCTATCATCCCTGTTGCTGTCCCATATTCCACATTTATAGTAAACATGTGAATTGCTGAAGCACCTGACCCCTATTCCCTAGTCCCATTCTTCCTCTCCTGCACTGTGATCTTTTTATCACTAACTCCGTATCCTCTAATTCTCGTACGGCTGCTAAGTCTCTGGAGTGGAGTCCTAGCTTCCAAATTGACTCATCGTTCCTCCTAGAACCCTGACCATTGATAACTCACTCAGAGTTTTAGTCCTCTCTCCTTTCCTCAGCAAGGCATGCCTCCTTCTTCTCATGCCTCTAAGATTCAGTTTTTACCCAAACAAGCAGGATTTATAAAAGGCAGTGTCTAATGCCCATGAACTCCACAATATTAGCTGCCTCACTTATGAACTCAGAGCCTATTTCTATGTCACCAAATCACAGGTCTTTGAACAAACATGAGCTTCAGAACTTTTTTTTTTTTTTTTGGATGTAGGGGAGGGTTATTTGAGTGAGAAATAACTGTCAATATGTGGCTTTTTATCCAGAATGGTGGTCCATAAGAGTCCCCAAAGTCTTCCTCTCTTAGGATCTCCCTGACTCTGTCATTGTATACCTGTGGTCATGTGATCCCCTTCAGCCCCTTTCCTGTATATATGTGTTATTAAGGCACCAGATTCCTCTACCTCACTGCTGTGAAATCAAGCTGAGCGAGTCAGACCACTGCAAGCTGGAGAGGCTGGAGGATAGACCTCCCTCACTCCTGGGAAGCTGGTCCCTTCAAACTTTAGCTTTCAGTAGAGCATTCTGAGGAAAAGCTCTAACATTCTCTACCCGGTGATGACAGAGGAAGAAGTGTGCACGGCCAGCCAAAGACCATTAAGACATTGCTAATGAAGGAAGCCTTGATGAAATTATTTAGGTATGAAAACACGGCTTACCTCTTTAGTACTCCTCATCAGTTTTAAGACTTTGGTTACAAAAGATTTCTAAACGTTGCTTGTTGTTTACTCTCATCAAGGGCAATTCTTTATGCAAGAATTTTAATAACACATTGCCTGAAAGAGAAGTACAGGGCAGGGCACACTGAAAGTCAGTTCAGAATATGTTTTCTAGCCACCATTTCATAATCAAGAATGAAAAAAAGGCTTGGAAATTTACTAATTGGACCAACCTAAAGTTTCAATATCTAATTGAATTAAATCTGGAGTAACCTTTAGTAGCAATTCAAGACAATCATCCTTGTTTCAATGTCCATAAATTTAATGAACAGTGATATTAAAATAATTTAATATCGCATTTTTAGCATATTAGATTTTTTTTAGGACACATTAAAAATGACTTTCCAAGACAATAGAATTTAATTTAGATCTAAATGTGATTTAAATACTCAGCCTTTAGGTTTTCATTACCTGAGACACTCAAGGGTCATTGGACACAGGATTGGTACTGTGAGCATTTGTGAATTTCACATCCAGAATTACTCAACATTCCCTGGAGAGACATTTTCAGTGGGTCAACTTTAGGATTTCAGATGGTTTCTATTTGTCATTCTGTACCTCATCCAATTATCATATTGTCTTGTGTACCTCTGAGGATCCCATTCTCAGCCACTTTAGTACATTTAGGAATGAAGGATTTATTACAAGCTAAGATGACATCATAGGCTTTCAGGAAGTTTGAAATAAAATAGTGTGATTGCTTAGTTGAGACTGAATCATTAGGATTAACTATTATAAAGCACCTTCTTCTAATGATTAAGGTAAAATTTTAATTAGTGTTAAGAACCAGGCATATAACTGTGAGTAGCTACAATAAATTGAAAACATAATAAGTTTTAGGTAAAGGGCACTATCTGGCAGGATGCTTATGAGGACATTGGATTATTTAGTTTGAATGGAGCCTGAGATAAGCATAAAAAATGAAACATTTCATCATTTGGTTCTCCAGGCCTTAAGCAGAGGAGGGTTGAACCTGTGGTTCAAAATACAGGGCCATACCAATGTAGAGCACAAAACAGGAATTGGGTCTATGTCTACCTTAAAATCTGTAAGTGGAAGATAATAAGCCCGGGGTAAGACCAAAAGGTAGATGCTGAGACAGGTCAATATGAATGAAGGTTTTTGACATTGTACCTTGTTTGATTACTTGTTTGATTATACATTGTTTGATTACTGTTCTTTCAGACTATGGGTACCTACACGTACATGGTATATGCACTCAGGACCATACACATAAATACAAAATAAACAAAAAAAAAATAGTTTTTAAAAGATTTTAGGGAAAGTATAAGTCTATGCATTTAGAAATTATTTAAATAAGATTAAAATTTAGGGAAGGAAAGGACAGGAAGACACATTAAAGTGTTTAAGACCTTTGACTCATCACCTCCAAGGGATGGGGTTGATAAATGGGCTTTAGTTTTCTTTAACCTGTGTCCTTGATTTATAATGCTTTACATACTGCCAAGATATGCCTAAATATTTTTTTTTCATTCCAAAGTAAAATTGACTGTATTTTCTTATGTTTCTTATTCCTGCTTCTGTTTCTGGTGGAATATTTAAACTTTTAGTTTGACATAATTGTTACACACATATACATCTGTAATATATGCCTACATTACACTTAATGATAATGTGATACACTTATTTTGAGGAATTTAACAAGGCAATTCCACGTAGTTAAAAAGGTTAACTTGGGGTAACTTACAGCCAGTAAAGCAGTTAGTTTCAGGATCTGGGAGAGGTGAGTTGTAGTCCAGCAGGGTCCTCTGGAGAACTCTGCCCAATCTACCACCCAGCATCCAGGATCATGAGGAACCAAGGGGCCCAGCAAGTCCGGATCTCGGGTCTTAAGGGCTCCTGTCTTGGCCCCACCCCAGGGGCAGGTCATAAGTAGGTGTGGCAGTTACCAGAATCCTTACTAGGGGTAGTACTTCCAGGTCAAAGCTGGAACAACTACCCACTACATACACTGATATACTATGTAATGATTAACAATCCTGTCTCCTCAAACCCTTATCTTTTCTATGTATTTAATGGTTAAGACATTTACTTCGAAGTTTATAAGAATATTAGAGACTATATTGACCTTGCTCTGCAGGATGATACTAAAAGCACTCTTCATATCTGACTGGGTTTGGAACTAGTAATCTAACCTTACTCTACCATTCCTCCCTTATATGCCTCTTCTCTTTTACTTGTTCCAAATCTGATCCATATTCTGGTGACGTATAGATATTCTGGTGACGTATAGATATTCTGGTGACGTATAGATATTCTGGTGATGTATAGATATTCAGTCCCACAATTGGGCCTGTAACATTTATATTTTTTGACTTGATGATTGCATTTTAAGGAGTTTCTGTTTTGTAACTATTTCAAATTTTGATATCTAATTATGGTTATTTCTTTAACAGGAAACTGTGCAAGGAGACTCACAGTGAGCCGTGTCAAGAGACCCATATCCTTCCTCTTTTGAAGTTGTGCTATTCCCTTGACGTATTCTAGTTACCTAGTTGAATCGGCAATTTATATTTACTGATTATAACCAAGAATAATAATTTTTTTTTATTGTCTTGTATCTTGAATTAACAAACATATATATATATACATATATATATATGTATATATATATATATGTATATATATATATATATATATATATATATTACTATTTTGGAAAAGATGAAAATGTTAGAATACTTTAATCAAATCTCTCATTTTTTGGAGTTCTTTGAAATGTATGGTTATTGCATTTTAGAATCATCATTGTTATATCAAAACACAGAGATTGTTTGATTCACTTGCTTTACAGGTTCCCAAGAATCATCTCAAATTTAAAAGGATAAGAAGTGGAGCTCAGGAATTTTATGTCAATAAATATTGTGAAATAAAACACTCATAAATAAGTATTCTAAGCAAATTACAGAGTAATTGGACCACATCCTCTTTTTCAAAAACTATAGCACTAGAAATTCAATAGTACATACTGAGTGATCATTTTGTGTCATTAACTTTCTGCAAGCAAATGCCGAGAATTTAGTTTCCTGGCACTGAATTTTAAAGGCATTTATTTGAGAAAACACTGAATCTTCTTGTATATTAACCTTATTTCTAAGTTTTAGAAAAAATGCACAAAACACAATGTAATTATTATAGATACTTTTTAAATGCTTTGTGTGTTGAGGAAGTACACCTACAAGCCAAAATGTAATGTTCTATCTTCTGATATGTCTAAATGCAGCAGCACACCATTGTGCATAGAAATAGGAACAGGGCCGGTCCTGACGCCTTGAAACTGTCTGACTTGTGTCAACAAACAGACAAATGTTACCCTAAATTAAATCCCACCCACTGTTTTTCTCTTACTCATTAATGGCACTACAGGGAAAGAACAGAGCTATTAAAAGATGAAATGTGAATGCGATAGAAGGAATCGTTAACTTTGGTGCAACACACAGGCATTGCTCACCATACACTGACACATAGCCAGAGAGTACTTGCTTGTTTATCGCTTTTGTCTGTAAAATTCAGTTTTGGAATATGTATTTATAAAAATATACCCAATTAAAACTTAATTTTAGATGTTACATGTATAATTTTATTTTTAAAATTATAGGTAACAAAAATAATTAACACAAGCTTGTATCACTTTAACCAGCACTAAAGAAGTTAATGGAGGTTACAGTTGCAGAATGCAGGTTCGGTGTTTGTCTTGCATGTTTAAAGCCTTGCATTTAAAACAATATCTGAAAATACAAAAGTAAACAATGGAATATATATATATATCTTTGCTCTCCCATTTTGTCCTTCCCCCAGATAGATCCTGCTCTCTCATGTCCTCACCCCCCACCCCAACCCCTCTATTGCTTCCCCTCATTCCCAGTTTACACATGGGTATTTTTCATAAGTAAAATAGAAATTATAAATTAATGTATTTTATCTAACCATTTTAAATATTTAAAGAGTCATACATTCAGGACACCTTTCCCACCACACACATATGCCCATAAGCAATGACAACCTAAGGACTTTCTCTGAAGCCTTACCTATGAAGAAAACTTACTATTACACTGCTTTTGTGTAATAGTGTAAGATAGTGCTCATTTTGTTCTTACTGATGTAGCCTTTCCCATTGTAAAAATTTTTGTTCTTTACCACTAAAATGAATCAACATAGCCGGGCAGTGGTGGCGCACGCCTTTAATCCCAGCACTCGGGAGGCAGAGCCAGGCGGATCTCTGTGAGTTCAAGGCCAGCCTGGACTACCAAGTGAGTTCCAGGAAAGGCGCAAAGCTACACAGAGAAACCCTGTCTCGAAAAACCAAAAAAAAAAAAAAAAAAAAAATGAATCAGCGTCTTACTAATCAAGTATTTGTAATTGTTCAACCCACATTGTTCCAAAATGTTCTTTCAAATATCTAATTGCTAACATGGACATGATTCCACTGAGTCATTAAATGATGAATTCCCTAAAACAACAGATAGAGTCAATGTACATAGTGGCATAGTAGCAATCTGCTTCATTCACTTGGTAATTACCATCTGTTTGTACTGATGAGGTAGAATCTGCCAGTGTCATATCAACAACACCAAGGGGAAGTTTATAATTAGTAGTATGTAAATGGCAGATCGTTATTATTGATATATTGCACATGCATACAGGGTGGCTTTCAAATGTGGTAAACTGTGTAGTTCAGCATAATAAGTGTTCCAATTGTATATTTTAAGTCAAACTAATTACTTAGTCTATTTTCTCTTAAAATTTTATCAACTATTTACATTTATAAAAACTAATGACTACATGGTAATAATATGCTGTTACTAAATGTTATGCTCTTCATTTAGTAAAATTGATGAGTTAAGTAATTTTACTGTGGTTCATCAGGTTATGCTCTTCAATTCCAAAAATGACAGCAGTGAACACCTAGTGTTAAGGTGACATGGGATTAAAAATATTTATAATGGAGTTATAAAGCATGAAACAAAGAACATTTCCTTTCAATAGAGTTTCAAGGGCATCTTCCTAAAGTTTCTTGATATGGTTATCTTTGTAAAGATAATCATATATCTTTGACATGATATTTTGCAAATATCTACTGTCAAGTGGCTTTGTCAATTTTAAGTTTAGGTATAATGAAGAAATGTATGTGAGATAATCTTTAAAATTATTAAATTATTAAGAAAACTTAATATATGTATTTTTTGTTTTTCAGTAATTATAACATTTTTATTTACAAAACAATTAAATGGCTAATTAAACAATTAAACAAGTAATGAAACAATTAAAGTTCCTTGTGCGTTTTTAACATATGGTACTATGTAAAACATTTTCCTCTATGAAGAGGGACCAAACAAAATTTATGTAAGTATTTACATTCTCTTCAGAGTCTTGTAGGAGTTTTTTTTCTTTGCACTCCCTGGAATACACGTAGGTTCATTACTACTTTTTTATTTTATTTTATCCATGTCATTGTTTTCCTTACAATGGAACAACCCCTAAGGAATTTTCTGCACAGTCAATGCCTTTCATGTGGGTATTGTAGTCCTTGATGTAGGTGGGTTTTACAGCATTCTCTCCCATTTTTCTATTTTTCTCCTGTTGTTGAGACAGAAGTGTCATGGATTATTGATATCATTCAGGCAATCTGCTTGCATTTCCATGCTAGAAGAATATAAGCTTTTCTGGAAAATATTATGTCGCCTTTCTTCATTCTTGATGGTTTCATTTTCAAGTTTGGCAGTAAGCCTGCACTCTCCCCAATAGTCCCACAGACTCTGGTTTTGTTCTGTAGCAGCAATTCACCAGTAGATGTAGCATTGTAATAACTGTCCTGGCAAATATGGTGCCATATGCCAAGATAGGGTCCAAGGACTGAAAGAACAGTTTCTTTCTTTTAGCACTGTATATCTCCATATTGCAGATATAGCTGGTGTCAGTCTTGCATACCATCTGAACAAGTAAACTATAATTTGTTGTTTTTTTCTGGGTTATATATAAGACATTTTAAATGTACTCTGCATGGAATCATTCCTTCGTCCAAAGACAATTGTTGCTTTGGTTTGTAGATTGTTTGAAATTCATACATGAAATAATATTACACAGGCTGGATCTTGAAAAGTCTCCTCAAGAAACTGTCCATTCTGCCATTATCACTGAAATTCCAGAATGTCTTTATTTGCTCAAATCTATGGCAACTTATTGTGGGAATATAGAGTTACATATCTAAAGATCTGTTGAACCAATGGAATCGAATTGAAGACCCTGATGTTAATCCACACACCTATGAACATATAATTTTTGACAAAGAAGCCAAAAGTGTACAATGGAAAAAAGAAAGCATCTTCAACAAATGGTGCTGGCAAAACTGGATATCAACATGTAGAAGGCTGCAAATAGATCCATATCTATCACCGTGCACAAAACTCAAGTCCAAGTGGATCAAAGACCTCAACATAAATCCAGTTTCTCTGAACCTGATAGAAGAGAAAGTAGGAAGTAGTCTTGAATGCATTGGCACAGGAGATCACTACCTAAATATAACACCAGTAGCACAGACACTGAGAGAAACAATCAATCAATGGGACCTCTTGAAACTGAGAAGCTTTTGTAGAGCAAAGGATACAGTCAACAAGGCAAAGCGACAGCCTACAGAGTGGGAAAAGTTCTTCAACAACCCCACATCTGACAGAGGACTGATATCCAGAATATATAAAGAACTCAAGAAATTAGACATCAAAATGTCCAACAGTCTAATTAAGAAATGGGCTATAGAACTAAACAGAAAATTCTCAACAGAGGAAGATCAAATGGCTAAAAGACATTTAAGGAATTGCTCAACATCCCTAGTCTTCAGGGAAATCGAAATCAAAATGACTCTGAGATACCACCTTATACCTGTCAGAATGGCTAAGATCAAAAACATTAAAGACAGCTTATGCTGGAGATGATGTGGAGCTAGGGGAACTCTCCTCCACTGCTGGTGGGAATGCAAGCTTGTACAGCCACTTCAGAAATCAATATGGCGCTGCTGTGGGATGTTCTGTATGGCAAATGTGTTGCTGATTGGTCAATAAATAAAACACTGATTGGCCATTGGCTAGGCAGGAAGTATAGGCAGGACAAGGAGAAGAATTCTGGGAAGTGGAAGGCTGAGTCAGAGAGACACTGCCAGCCGCCATGATGACAAACAGCATGTGAAGATGCCGGTAAGCCACCAGCCATGTGGCAAGGTATAGATTTATAGAAATGGATTAATTTAAGCTGTAAGAACAGTTAGCAAGAAGCCTGCCATGGGCCATACAGTTTGTAAGCAATATAAGTCTCTGTGTTTACTTGGTCGGGTCTGAGCGGCCTTGGGATTGGTGGGTGAGAGAGATTTGCCCTGACTGTGGGCCAGGCAGGAAAACTCTAGCTACATGGTGCCTTCTTAGAAAATTGGGACTCAATGTCCCCCAAGACCCAGCTATACCACTCCTGGGCATATACCCAAGGAATGCCCAATCATACCACAAAGGCACTTGCTCAGCTATGTTCATATCAGCATTGTTTGTAATAGCCAGAACCTGGAAACAACCTAGATGCCCTTCAACTGAAGAATGGATACATAAAATGTGGTACATATACACAATGGAATACTACTCAGCAGAGAAAAACAATGACATCATGGGGTTTGCAGGCAAATGGATGGATCTAGAAAAAATCATCCTGAGTGAGGTAACTCAGACTCAGAAAGACAAATATGGTATGTACTCACTCATAGGAGGATACTAGATGTAAAACAAAGATGACTAGACAACTACTCACAACTCCAGGGAGGCTACCTAGAAATCAGGACCCTAAGAAAGACACAGGGATTGGCCAGTGACAGAGAAATGGATGAGATCTACATGAAAAACATGGATGTGAGTGGAGATAATGAAGGGCAAGTTTCAAAGGAAAGAGAGCTTGGGGGAACAGGAGATCCCAGCTGGATCGAGAACAGAGAGGGAGAACAAGGAATAAGAGACCATGATAAATGAAGCCACATGGGAATAGGAAGAAGCAAAGTGCTAGAGAGGTCCCCATAAATCCACAAAGATACCTCCACAACAGACTACTGGCAATGGTTGAGAAAAAGTCCGAACTGACCTACTCTGGTGATAGGATGGCCAAATACCCTAACTGTCCTGCTAAAAATCTCATCCAATGACTGAGGGAAGCTGATGCCAAGACCCACGGGCAGGCCCCAGGTGGAGCTCCAGGAATCCAATCTGCAAGAAAGAGGAGGGATTGTATGAGCGAAAATTGTTGAGACCAAGATAGGAAAAAGCACAGGGACAACTAGCGAAACTAATAGAAACACATGAACTATGAACCAATAGCTGAGGAGCCCCCAACTGGATCAGGCCCTCTGGATAAGTAAGACAGTGGATTAGCTTGAACTGTTTGGGAGGCATCCAGGCAGTGGGACCAGGACCTGTCATTAGTGCATGAGCTGGTTGTTTGGAACCTGGGGCTTATGCAGGGATACTTCCCTCAGCCTGGGAGGAGGGGACTGGACCTGCCTGGACTGAATCTGCCAGGTTGAGCTGAATCCCCAGGGGAGTCTTTGCCCTGGAGAGATGGGAATGGGGAGTGGGCTTGGGGAAAGGCGGGGGCGAGGGGAGGAAGGAAGACAGGGAAATATGTGGCTGATATGTAAAATTAAATTAAATTATATATAAAAAAGACCAAAATAAAGTGTAACTGCAATGCTTTGTGGGTTCATGCTATTATATAGTTTTTTTGTAGAGTAACCAGAGTGGTTTCTACCAATGAGAAGGCTTCATTCGATATAGACAAGACTGTGTCTACATCTCAGGTCCATAACATATGGTTCAAGAAAAATAAAAAAAAACTCATGAGTGGTAGGAAACGTGTTAATCTTAAGTTATTTCCTCTCTTCTTCTAGAGTGAATGTCATCTAGCAAATACTTTGTAGACTGCAAGCATATCCAGACACTAAAGAAAAAAACAAAACAAAACTGAGACATATTTCTAAGATATTTGCCATTCTTTGGAGATATCTGATAAATATCTAGGCAACTTATCTTCATGGTTTTTATGTTTCTAAAGTCATGTCTATGTAAAACTAATGTCTCTTGGTTTAAAAAAGCTTGGGCATCAGATGTCAGGGTCAGGAACACATGGCCATGTTTTGGTCACTTGTTTTTTTCTTCCTCGACTGTGAAATATCTCTTCACATAAATTATTTTTATCAATATGAACAATAAAGACTTTAAAATGTGGCCTCAACTGGGATCTCCCGCTCCCCCAAGCTCTCTTTCCCTCAACCCTCGCCCTTCACTACCTCCACTCATGTCCAGGCTGTTCATGTAGATCTCATTCCATTTCTCTGTCATTGGACGATCCCCGTGTCTTTCTTGGGGTCCTGTTTTCCAGGTAGCCTCCCTGGTGATATGAGTAGCAGTCCAGTCATCCTTGTTCCACATCTAGTATCCTGCTATGAGTGAGTACATACCATGTTTGTCTTTCTGAGTCTGGGTTACCTCACTCAGGATGATTTTTTCTAGATCCATCCATTTGTCTGCAAACCTCATGATGTCATTGTTTTTCTCTGCTGAGTAGTATTCCATTGTGTATATGTACCACATTTTGTTTATCCATTCTTCAGTTGAAGGGCATCTAGGTTGTTTCCAGGTTCTGGCTATTACAAACAATGCTGATATGAACATAGCTGAACAAGTGCGCTTGTGGTGTGGTTGAGCATTCCAGAGAGGGAGAACAAGGAATAGGAGACCATGGTAAATGAAGACCACATGAGAATAGGAAGAAGCAAAGTCCTAGAGAGGCCCACAGAAATCCACAAAGATACACCCACAACAGACTACTGGCAATGGTTGAGAAAAAGTCTGAACTGACCTACTCTGGTGATGGGATGGCCAAACACTCTAATTGTCGTGCTAGAAACCTCATCCAATACTGAGGGATCTGGATGCAGAGATCCATGACTAGGCCCCCGGTGGATCTCTGGGAGTCCAATTAGCGAGAATGAGGAGGGTTTATATGAGCGAAAATTGTTGAGACCAAGATAGGAAAAAGCACAGGGACAAATAGCCAAACGAACAGAAACACATGAAATATGAACCAATGGCTGTGAGGGGTCACCAACTGGATCAGGCCCTCTGAGTGGGTGAGACAGTTGATTGGCCTGATCTGTTTGGGAGGCATCCAGGCAGTGGGACCGGGTCCTGTGCTCATTGCATGAGTTGGCTGTTTGAAATCTGGGGCCTATGCAGGGTCGCTTGGCTCAGCCTGGGAGGAGGGGACTGGACCTACCTGGACTGAGTCTACCAGGTTGATCTCAGTCTGTGGGGAAGGCTTTGCCCTGGAGAAGATGGGAATGGCGGGCGGGCTTGGGGGAATGTGAGGGGGGCAGGAGGGAGGAGAACAAGGGAATCCGTGGCTGATATGTAGAACTGAATTGTATTGCAAAATAAAAATTAAATAAATAATAAATAAATAAATAAATAAATAAATAAATAAATAAATAAATAAATAAATAAATAAATAAATAAAATGTGGCCTCAAAACATGTCTGAGTGAAGTTAAGATCTGTCCTGGAGGTAGCCTAAACTAGCTAGATGCCCACTGACTGTACCTGTCATTGACTCAGACATGCTTCCTGCCTCCAAGCCCCTACTCATTCTGTGGGAACCATCTTGCTTGAAGGATAAAGTCTATGATAAAGTTCCAATTGATATACACCATTTGTAGCAAGATCCTTCCATCGGTGTACTTCTGGAAACTGATTATATACTTGGCTGATCTTTAAATGCTGATCTTTAAAACCTCATGGGTTTTTCTTATTGTCCTTTATATGGAGGACAACTTCAGTGGTCATCCTCCAGTAAGTCATAAAATTCAATGGACAAACAACCTCTCCTGATTTTGGACAATCAAGATGTTTTACTCTCTGTCCACAAAGAAAAGAGCAAATGAATCTGCTTAGCCAGTTTTATTTCCCAATACTGAGAGATTGAGCAAGCTGAATGTAAAGGTACAAACAGTAGGATATATGTATATTGAAAGAGACCACATAGAAAAAGAACCATGAGGGTCTAATAACACTTATGTAATATAATCCTTTATATATTTATATATTTTTGTGGCTATCTGATGGGTGGTACAGGGTTTAATACAAGAAGTGGAATGTTTTTATAGTAAATATAAAACGTGTGACATGTGAAACAGAGTTTGAGATTGAGTGTGGCAGAGGCTGTGGGACAGAGGCACTTATGGAAATGTATTTATGTTGTGTTGAAGAAGTAGTAGATACAAGAATATAACAGTAATACATGTAAGGGTCCAGTTTCAAAGAAAATATATATACTCTCATAAAGAAAATATTTCTAGAAATATGAAAGTTGGAGTTCTTTTAACAATGATTCATAAAGAAATAACAAGTATGTAAGTAGAAATTGGCATAAACAAGATCCTTTTGCTATAGAATGGCAGAAAACTTCCTTGTATTCATAGATCTGTCCTCCTAAGCACAGGTGCATGGTGTGATCACATTTGGTAACATATTTCTGCTGATACAATCAGATACAAAAATGAAGTCACACTGGTAAATAAAGGGTTATTAATACATCATAACTCCTGCTTTATAAGATGGTTGGCCATCTGATGAGGAAAGCCAGAGGAAATCTAAATATCTTGATTCCAGCCTGAATCTCGTGCATGCTTTATGCATCAATCATAATTTTGTCCATAAGAAGTGTCACAGGTACCTCTCTGTAGGTTGCTTCTTCTTATAGTACCTACCATATCTAAAAGCTTTCTAATATTCTTTTTAGTTGAAAGACTTCAAAATTGATAAGATTTTCATATTAATATCCTGATGACAGGGGTCAGTAAATAGACTGTGCTCTCTTCCCCGGGTTAACAGAGGATGTTACTTCTAAACCCATATGCAAGATTAGGGTTGAATCCCTTCATTAGTTTCCACCATGTACCAGGCATGTTTCTGAAATAAAAAAGACATTTTCTTTTTTGACCAAATACCTTCTATTATTTATGTACAGTGACTCAGGAGGAAAAGAAAGTATTAGAGTATGATGAACATTGACATGACATTCTCATTAAGTCTTCCCCTAAAATTGTCTTTCATAATCATTTCTAGGTCATGTATGCATAAGTAGAGATAATTAATGGACATTTATTATCATATAACTGTGTAGTCCATGTTAAAGATTCTAAGTGGATAATTCTTCAGAAACTTTTTATTCAAAGTATTATTTATTTGTTTTTCTGAGCTTATGTAAAATATTCCCTTGTCTACTTAAAATAGTATGCTATTTCGATCCATCTTACATACAGAAAGAAATTTAGTTACAGTTATGTTTGTTCAAAAATATTAGTTTAGATATATTAATTATCTCTTCCAATTGCAGGAGGAAGTATAAATCCTTTTATAGACACAGTTAGAAAAGAACAATAGGAAGCTAAGAAACTGAAGACACAGTGATACTAAGTAAATGCTTAGGATTATTTAATACCCCTTTATCAGAAGTATGTTTTCTTTATAAAATACATTTATGAAGTTTTAAATTATAAAAGGTTGAATTAAGCATGAAAATGTTGTTTTATACATTCAGTTTTTAAGAAAAAGCATCAGACTGTGAAGCATTTGTACCTTTTGCATTTTCATCCATATGAAAAGCTTTGCAAGTAAAAATGAGTTTCAGGATACAGCAATGTCAGGGATGGTGGCCAACTGTGTGAAAAATGACAGATAATGACATAGAAAGTGATGGCAATTTACAGGGTACCAGTTATGGTGCATTGGTTCTCGCGTGCTGAATGTGAGTGTGATTCTGTGATATTCCCACAAAAGAGCTAAAGCTTATTAAGAACTCACCATGGGACAGGCTGGCAGAAAAACTGAGCAGAATGTTTCATGAGTCTCTTAGGGATATATATCCAGCAACACCCAGAAAATCATGCATTTGTACACAAATCAAATGAATAATTTCTGTGAACATTTAATATGCCAGTTTATTTAAAATATATATTAAGAAATATATGCTGCTTTCTTAGTTTTGACACAACTGGAAATACAAGATGAGAAATAAACCTATATTGCTGTAAATATTTATATGATTCTAAAAAGAATCATCAAAATAGAGATCAAATTCTAAGGCTCATGATGTTTTATGTCTGTATTAATAATATTGTTTCTTGTAGTGACAGTAGAGGCAGTGGAAAACAAAGCAAAACAGTACTATAATGTTGATGTGTTAGCTGACTAGAGGATCATAGGTCAAACTATAGTTGAAATGAAATAAAGTAGGTTTATTCATAATATACCAGAAATCATGAGGAGGAAAACAAATGAATGCCTAAATCTATTCCATTGCTAATATGTTGTTCATAGAAGACTTTACAAGTTAAAATTGAAGCTTATCCAAGCCTTCTGTTCACAAACACTCTGCCTGCCTGGCTAGGAGTAACTCTGCATTGCACTAGAGACTTATTTGAAGTAAATGTATTTCTGCAGTGTATTTGCATCAGACTCTCATAGCTAAAATGTAGTCATGGGGTGGGCTGTGCAATTTGATGAATTATCAGAGTTTTTGCAAGGGCTTGAGATCAATCCCAAGTAAAGAACAACGGGAAAAGCAATGTAGTCTTGTATGTTTTCTTCATCAAGTAAGGTGGTTTCTTGACTTCCAGGTTACAAAGTACCAGGTTGCTGGTGACTTAAGTTTGCTACCAAGCAACAGAGATTTGATAAAACTAAATTTTACATCTGGGAGTCATCAGGTAAAAATAAAATAAAATTTTATTTTAAAAATAAAATTTCTTGAAGACAAAAATGAAAAAAAAGATAAAATTATATCTTCAGATGGAAATGTGACCTAAATTTTAACGAAGAGATAGAGAATAAATGAAATACTTAAAAATCTGAAAACCCAAGCTGCAGTAGTGGATTCATAAGGTCTTGAGAAGCCAACATGGTCAGTCATCTCTAATCCTATTTATTTCATTAGTAATGCATCTTTTGCCCTCTCAAGAAGATTAACCACTTTACACTTCTGTGAAAATAGGGAATGGTGAAGAGGAAAACACCAGTCTATTGTTTTTGTCATTGTTATGTTCTTAAAAGACTTCACTCATATATAATTTCAAGATTTCTAATATTTGATTTTCTAAACTTAGAGGAAAATTATCATTAAACCCATCATTGTATACAATACAAATATAATTTAATTGTATATATTTTACAAATGATAAAATACAGTCAAGAATTAAGATTCCAAATGGCAAGTTATCCAGAAAGGCTAGGGGAGAGACCAGTGCCACAGCTGTAGACAAATAAGAACCTGAGACCATATCTATTTAACCACAAGATGATGAACTCTGCTGTGGTGGTATTGTGTTCCCCAAAATAAGGTGTACCCTAATAAACTTATCTGGAGTCAGAGACAGAACAGCCACTAGATACAAAGGCTAAAAAATGGTGGCACTCACGCCTTTAATCCTATCACTCCAGAGGTAGAAATCCCTCTGGATTTCTGTGAGTTCAAGGGCACATTGGAAATGGCCAGGCATAGTGACACATGCCTTTAATCCCAGAAAGTGAGCCTTTAATCCCAGGGAGTGGTAGTAGAACACAGAAAGGTATATACAGTGTGAAGACCAGAAACTAGAAGCATTTTGGCCTGGTTAAGTTTTTAGCTGGGTAAGCTTCAGGCTTTCGAGCAGCAGTTCAGCTGAGACTCATTCTGGATGAGGACTCAGAGGCCTCCAGTTTGAGGAAACAAGACCAGCTGAGGATCCGGCGAGGTGAGGTAGCTGTGGCTTGTTCTGGTTCTCTGATCTTCCCGTTCACCCCAGTACCTGGCTCAGGTTTGATTTTATTAATAAGAACTTTTAAGATTCTTGCTACACTCTGCTCTTCCAACAAAGAAACTCCAGGTGAATGTTTTCAGGAAAAATAAGATACTCACAAGGTGTGGTGGCACAGGCACCAGCAATCAGAAGATATATCTTACTTCAAGGCCAACCTGTTCTACACAGTGAGTCCAAGTACAGCAAGGGTAACATAGCAAGAATAAGTTTTATAGTAAAATAGTAAGGTATTAAAAACCCTAAAGTATTATCTTTTGCTTCAGTAACTCATAGTGATAAAGCACAATTTCTTTACTTTATCTTATAAAACAAAAAAACATTTAATGATTTATGTGAATAACAGTTACATTCACACTTTAGTATTGTGGGTATAGATGTTCTGGATCTGGGAAATAATCAAACATTTCAAAATGAATGACTCATTATTTAAAGACTTAAGATTTAATGTCACTTGCTCAATCCTGTACTATAAACTTAACATAAATAGGCTAGAATATTCCCACTTAGGTATATTTACATTGCTTGCATTTCTTCTTATTTTTAGAGATATGGTGGTGCCCAGAATGACTTCATCAAATTACTATTTCAATAGATAGAAGCACAAGAGTATTGTAAATACAACCCCCACACAAAAGAAGTGACATTCAATAATAAATTAGTTTGTTTCCTTAAAATAACTAAACAAGATAACTCAGCATTAGGTTATTAATTACAATCTACTATAAGATGTATTAGATAGCCAAGAGAAATTCACATATTTAAGTGGATTTTGGCATATCCTGACACCCAGCTTAATTTCCCCATTGTTTCTCTTGTAAATTATTCATGTTTGCTTTTGAAGGCATGTGAAAAGTTATTGTGATAATCTATCATTTTCCTTTTTATAGAACATATATTTCAATCAGTAAAAATGTATTAATATAAAACATGCACTCAAAAACTTTGGTATTACAATCTTAAGTCTATAAAGCCTATAGAAATTTACCTATAATAATTAATAATTTGTGCTCCTGAGGTGTTTAAAATGGCAAACCAGTTAAGTCTACAAATATGTGTCTTGTCACCTTATAAATCTGAACTTAACTAGCAAGAAAAAAAATCCAAGAGATTACTTATGACTCTTCGATGTATTTTAGGTAAGTTATCTCTTTTTACATGTAAGTTCTTTCCTGACCTTATGCTTAAGATAACAGAAGTCATGATTCACCTGTGTGATTGTCTTTTCCAATGTCACTGAGTTCAAACTGTTCTCTTCTCCAGAATCAATTCCCCAGCACCAGCTGTATGAGCCAAAGTTTTATTCTGTTCTGACTTTATCTACAGTGTGGTTTTCAGAATTCCCATTACTTTTATCTGATTAGATACAGAATTCTAGATTCCCACAACCCCACTTGAGTTTGATAATTCTGTAGAATGACAGAAACCACAAAAAGTGTTTTGTTTACCCTTATATTTTTACTGCAAATAAAGAATACAACTTGTGGTAATATTGTGTTCCCCAATATATTATGTACCTTAACAATCTTATCTGGGGTCAGAGAACAGAACAGCCACTAGATACAGAGGCCAGAAAATGGTGGCACACACACCTTTAATCCTAACATTCCATCTGGATCTCTGAGTTCAAAGACGCACTGGAAACAGCCAGGCATGGTGACAAATGCCTTTAATCCCAGGAAATGATGGCAGGAAGCAGAAAGGTACATAAGGCATGAGGACCAGAAACTAGAGCCTGGTTTAGCTTTTAGCTTTTAGCAGCAGTTCAGTTGAGATCCATTCGGATGAGGACTCAGAGACTTCCAGTTTGAGGAAACAGGATCAGCTGAGAAATTGGTGAGGTGAGGAAGCTGTGGCCTGTTCTGTTTCTCTGATCTTTCAGCATTCACCCCAATACCTGGCTCCAGGTTTGATTTTATTAATAAGACCTTCTAACAATTCGAGCTGCAACAACTCAAGGATGACAAATTGAAAGAAACTCTGTAGACCAAGTTTTGGGGATAGTACAAACGGCCCTTGTTCTTCTCTGACATATCACCCTCCTGACAACTTGATGTAGTCAATAACAAGGAAACTTTAAGTGCTTCATCATTTAGAGAATTTCAGATAGGTTTTATACATCAAGCATTAAATCTAACCTCAATTTCTAGAACCCTCTCCCCATTGTGAAGGTTCCCGGTAGGAGATGGAAAAAAAAATTCAACCAGTAAGTTTAGTCAATTTTCTATTGGCCAGACTCTTTTGCATTCTATAAAACACTAATCCATAGTCATTCAACAACCTGTTTTTGTTAATGTGAATAAGTTTGAACTATTTTCCTGGAAATATAATTTGTTTAGGAATTCACAGGCTTCTGATGACCTGAGAGTAAAGTGCTTCTCCCAAGACCCATGACATTGCTCTTATTTTTAAATTATTTTTCAGATTTTTAAAAATTATTTTGAGATTATAATTACAAAGTTTCACCCTTTCTTTTTCTCGCTCCAAACTTTCTCTTATATCCATCCCTGTTTTCTCTAAAATTCAGGGCCTCTTTTTGAAATGTTGTTAAATCTCATATGTATAAGCATATATAGATAGCTTCCTAAATATAACGTTCTCAGTCTGTACAGTTAGTTGGGTGTAAGTTTTCAGAGGTAACCATTTGATATTGGATAACCACTAGCTGTGCTTTTCCCAGGGAATACTGTTTCTCCTTTTCTCAGCCTTCCTTCATTGTCTGTAGTTCCTAGTGTAGGCATGAGTACTCAGGGCTTTTTCCTGTGCATTTTGGCATGTTGCTTGGTTCCTTGCTCCATCAGTTCATGTTATGCAGTCACGTTGGTGAAAATTTATGAGTGTAGCATCCAACATCAGCAGGAGACTCAATCTCACTGACAACTCCCTGATATTTTGGCTATACAATCATTCTGCCCTCCCTTCGGCAATGTTCCCTGAGCCGTAGGTGTGATAGTATTGGGTAGATGTACTGGGCTCCATTATTCTGCATTTTCATCATGTTTGGTTTTCTTTAATGGTCTCCATTTGTTGCAAAGAGAAGTTTCCCTGATAAGGCATAAAGACTACACTTGCCTATGGGGATAAGGACAAATGCTGATACTGTTAGGGATGATGTTAGTTAAATAAAGTAGTGTTATAGATTCTCCTCCACTACCAGTGATTTCACTAGCACTGAACAGTTGGTTAGATTTCCAGCATCAGGCATGCTTTCCCTCTTGTTGAGCATATTTTAAGATCAATTAGAAAGTTATGGTTACTACCAAGGTATGTGTGCCACCACTCTACTATTAGGGTTTCTGTGCCCTGCTTGTCATTGATGTAGTTCTAGGCATCACAGTTAGGTTGGACTGTTGATGGCCCTCCTTTGTAAATTGCTCTTTTAAATTGTTTTTTCAAACTAAGTGTGGCCCTGGGTAATTCTTCAAACATATAATTCCAGCACTTGGGGCCTGAGGCAAAGGAATTGCCACAGGTCCAAGGCCAGTCTTTTCTAATTGTTAATTTCCAGGCCAGTCTGGCTTGACACATTATCTTTGAATCCAAAACAAATGAGCAAACAAAAATGAAAGAACCATAAATGTCTTTGTCTTTTTCTCTGTTACTCCTCTGCAACCTATTTCTTCAAGTCCTCCCTCAATCCTTCCTTTCATATTTAAGTCTTGACTGACTTCTAGTTGACTGTTTGTTATCATGCTACTGAAAGGAGGACCATTTCTGTAACTCTTTTATAATAATCCCTCATTTGAGCATGGAATAGTCTGTATTTTTATCTAGACCTCTGATCTTTTCCAGTGTCTGGAAAGTGTTCGGTGCATTGTAGATATTCAATAATGATGGCCATTACTCTGGCTTTTTACTCTTTACATTGTCCCTTTCATGACATTGTTCCTTCATTTTTATCTTTTAAAGAGAGAGACGCAACAATATCCTTTGGTGTGCTAGGGGAAAGTAAGTGGTTTTCTCCATTCACTAGGAAAAATAAGCTCTCATTGTTGCAGAGAGGGCTCAACAGTAAAAAGCTTGTCTTGTTCTTTCTGAGGACCCAGGTTTGATTCCCAGCACCCATGTTTAGATACTCACAGCCAGCTGTAACTCTAGCACTAGAAGGGAATGATGCCTTTTACCTTCTTCACCATATTCACTTATGTGAAAACTCTTCCTATCAAAAATCATGAATATATTTTAAAATTAAATATTGCTTATTCATCTGACCCCAGGAGACAGCCAGTTCAGACTACATATTTGTTATTGCTAGGAGCCCTAACTGAGGTCCTCCTTGTAGATTCTTGGGAGACACCCTTGTACCAGGTTTTTACCTGATCCTGAAGTGTCCCCCCACTTTCCAGTAGTCTCTTTCAGTACTCTCCCAATCAGCTCCACAACAACCTGATGGTTCAGATTCACATTCCCACCTACCCTCCCTCTACTCACCAAATCTCTTCCATTTCCCTTTCTCAGAGCGTTCTAGGCATTCCCTTCCATGAACCCTGCATGTCATGTAGTCTCTCTGGGTCTGTGGATTGCAGAATAGTTGTCCTTTATTTTACAGCTAATATCTACTTATGAGTGAGTACGTACCATGTTTGGCTTTTTTGATCTGGGTTACCTCATAAGGATGATTTTTTTTCCTAGTTCTATCCATGTGCTTTCAAATTTCCTGGTGTCCTTGTTTTTAACAGCTGAGCAATACTCCATTGTGTAAATGTAGCACATTTTCTTTATCCATTCCTCAGCTGAGAGACATCTATGTTGTTTCCAGGTACTGACAATTACAAATAAACCTCTATGAATATAGTTGAGCATGTGTCCTTGTGGTATGATAGAACATCCTTTGGGTATATGCCCAAGAGTGGTATAGCTGGCTCTTGTGGCAGATTGATCCCAATTTCTGGAACCTCTAATGTGGCTATATAAGTTTGCACTCCCACCAGCGATGGAGGAGTCTTCCCTGGCTCCACATCCTCATCAACATGAACTTTTGCTTTTGATCTTAACTATTCTTAACTATTCTGACAGTTGCATTTCCCAGATAGCTAAGGATTTTTTTCTTTTTCTTTTTAATTTTACAATTTAATTTAATTTTACATATCAGCCACTGATTCCTTTGTTCTCCCCCCTTCCATCTCCCCATGCCTTCCCCTCAGCCCACCCCACATTCCCATCTCCTCCAGGGCAAAGACTCCCCTGGGGATTGAGTTCAACCTGGTAGATTCAGTCCAGGCAGGTCCAGTCCCCTCCTCCCAGGCTGAGCCAAGTAAGTGTCTCTGTATAAGCCCCAGGTTCCAAACAGCCAGCTCCTGCACTGAGGACAGGTCCCAGTCCCACTGCCTGGATGCCTCCCAGACAGATTAAGCTAATCAACTGTCTCACTTATCCAGAGGGCCTGATCCAGTTGGGAGCTCCTCAGCTATTGGTTCATAGTTCATGTGTTTCCATTCATTTGGTTATTTGTCCCTGTGCTTTTTCCAATCTTGATCCCAACAATTCTTGCTCATATAAACCCTCCTCTTTCTTGCCAATTGGACTCCTGAAACTCCTCCTGGGGCCTGGCCATGGATCTCTGCATCGGCTTCCCTCAGTCATTGGATGAGGTTTCTAGCATGACAATTAGGGTGTTTGACCATCCTATCACCAGAGTAGGTCAGTTCGGGCTTTCTCTCAACCATTGCCAGTAGTCTATTGTGGAGGTAGCTTTTGTGGATTTCTGGGGACCTCTCTAGCACTTTGCTTCTTCCTATTCCCATGTGGTCTTCATTTATCATGGTCTCTTATTTCTTGTTCTCCCTCTCTGTTCTTGATCCAGCTGGGATCTCCTGCTCCCCTAAGCTCTCTTTCCCTCGACCCTTGCCCTTCATTACCCCATTCATGTCCAGGTTGGTCATGTAGATCTCATCCATTTCTCTGTCATTGGGCGATCCCTGTGTCTTTCTTGGGTCCTGTTTTCTAGGTAGCCTCTGATATCTAGAATATATAAAGAACTGAAGAAATTAGACATCAAAATGCCCAACAGTCCAATTAAGAAATGGGCTATTGAACTAAACAGAGAATTCTCAACAGAGGAAGCTCAAATGGCTGAAAGACATTTAAGGACTTGCTCAACATCCCTAGTAATCAGGGAAATGCAAATAAAAATGACTCTGAGATACCACCTTACACCTGTCAGAATGGCTAAGTTCAAAAACACTGAAGACAGGTTATGCTGGAGAGGATGTGGACCTAGGAGAACTCCTCCACTGCTGGTGGGAATGCAAGCTTGTACAGCCACTTTGGAAATCAATAGGGTGCCTTCTTAGAAAATTGGGAATCAATCCCCGCCAAGATCCACCTATACCACTCTTGGGCATATACCCAAGGAATGTTCAATCATACCACAAGGGCACTTGCTCAGCTATGTTCATAGCAGCATTGTTTGTAATAGCCAGAACCTGGAAACAACCTAGATGCCCTTCAACTGAAGAATGGATGAATAAAATGTGGTACATATACACAATGGAATACTACTCAGCAGAGAAAAACAATGACATCATGAGATTTGCAGGCAAATGATTGGATCTAGAAAAAAATCATCCTGAGTGAGGTAAACCAGACTCAGAAAGACAAACATGGTATGTACTCACTCATAGGAGGATACTAGATATAAAACAAAGATGAATAGACTGTTGAACATCTATCTCCTTAAGTGTTTCTTGGGCATTGGAGATTCTTCTGTTGAGAACTCTCTGTTTAGATCTATACCTCATTTTTTAAAATCGGATTATTTAGTTTGTTGATATCTAGTTTTGTGAGTTCTTCTTACCCAGCCTTAGTACATGTAGAGGTACTTAGTCTTACTGTAGGCTTATAAGCTATATTTTGTTGATACTCATGAGAGACCTGCCCTCTCCTAAACAGAAACAGAATGAGAATGGATTGGGTGGTGGGAAGAAAAAGGGACTGAGTAGGAGTAGCTGGGAGGAGAGGAGGGATAGGGAATTGCACTAGGGATGTAAAATAAATAAATTCATTAAAAAATAATGCTTACTAGACTCTGTTAATTTTTTTAATCTCACAGTTAATTTTCTGAGAGAGAATTCCCTTGTCAGATACTCTTTTTTTCATTTATATGTTTCTGGCATTTATCAATAATAAGAGAATATTAAAATATAAGTGTTTAATTTAGTCTAAATGATGTATTGAAACTATAGTATTTTGATAAAGTCCTATGTTAATATTATTACTAAGATAATATTTAATGTAATTAGCAAGATGTTAATGTTTTTTTTTTGTTTGTTTTTTGTTTTTTGTTTTTTGAGACAGGGTTTCTCTGTGTAGCTTTGCGCCTTTCCAAGTTATTTTGTAATCATATTTTCAACTATATTCTGGTGATCAAGTATATATACAGGAGTTTTAGGTATTTTTGATGTTGAAGAATTCTGTTAATACAGGATTACTCAGGTGGGAGATAGGCACAGATTGATGCATTTGTCTGTGATAGCAAGTAATACTGTACACAAACTAATTTCTTAATTGTTTGCTTAGTTTGAAACTGAATTTTTCCTTATATTATGCAATAATATGGTTTGACTAGATTTTAAGCAGTTTGCTCTTTTGCATTTATAAATGACAGTTTTTGTGAAACATGAATTCTACCTCTCATCACTGTTATTGTTAGTCAAAAGATGTTCAGTAGTTTGACCTGAATTTTCCCATTAAGATTCACAGATGTCAAAGTTAAACAGAAAAATTTCTCATTATTCTTTGGCCTTTTAGAAGTATGACACTGGTGACTACCAGTTGAAGTCCAAAAGTTCAGTTGTCACTGCTGATCATAGACTTTGTTAGGACTAATATGATCCACGTGTCAAGAGACAAATGTCTCTGTGACCAACAGAGTTTTCTGATGCAGTTATTTACTCCAATCTGACAAAAGTGAGAAATGTGTGCTATCACAAAAAAATAGAGATGTAGGATTATTCCCTTTGTGAGGACCACAAGTAGCTTGTGTAGTTCTGACATTTATGAGAAATAAACCCAGGAACTTCTGAGGGTTTTTAAATCACTCTTTACAAGCTTTCTTGCTGTTTGCAAACCCTTCCGAATTTGAAATGATCAGATCATGCAGGGAATTGATGCTGTAAATCAATGAAAGACAACAGGAACAGAAAACCCAGAAGAGAAAAAATACTTCTGCCTCATGTCACCCACACAGTCCTGCATTTCCAAATGACTTTTCCACAGCATATTTCACCATTAAGAATATTGTGATCTGACATAATAAAAGTAAGGTATTTACTCACAGGCACCTCATTTGGAGAAAAGAAAGAAAATATTATAAAGCTATGTACCACATATATCTATTTTCTTAGTATTCATTGCCTTCCTGAATTTATATTCTTCACAGTCTGTTGCTAGCTTTTATTTTCTATGGCCTTGTATTACAAATGCAGCCAAGGAGAAGCATGTACAAATGATTCTTCTTGCAGAGATGTCAATGAAAGTTGCAAAAGAAATAAGCTAAAAATTCCCTTAGTGTAGCTGCTAGTATATATGTATACTCACATAACTGACTTAAAAATACATGATAAAATGATAAAAACCAAATTACTAATGCAGAAAGTGAAGTTTTATGAGCACTAGACAATTATGTTCTGCCTAACACAAGATTATTTCTTCCCTAGAATAGTACCAGTGTCAGAAAATATTTGCTAAGATGATACTATTTTATCTGTAAGCTACTAGTAAGAATTCATTATTTTAAGTTTCCAGATATCTGAAACCATAATGCTTCTATGTGTACTTTTTCCCTTTTATTGAAAAGAGATTTTTCTTACAGAATGCATCCTGATTATGGATTCCCTTCGCTTCTCTTTCCTATTCCTTTCACCTCACCTTCCTTCTGGATCTACTCTGTCCTGTATCTCATTAGAAAACAGGTTTCAAAGATAAAACATTAAAATGAAATAAAATATATTAAGGTAAAATGAAAACTAAGCAATCTTAATTGTAGAAAACAAACAGAAGCAAAGGACCCAATAGAAGACACAGAAAACATAGACGCATTCATAATTACACCAAACAATCCCATAAAAACACTAAACTGGAAGCCATAGTATATACACAGAGAACCTGGTGCCCACCCATGCAGGCCCTGTACATGCTGCTTCAGTTTCTGGTAGTTCATATTTACATCTAACCATGTTGACTTAGAAGCCCTTGTTTTCTTGGTGTATTCTTTCCCCTCTGTATCTTACATTCTTGCTGCCCCCTCTTCTGCAGTGTTCCATGAGCCTTGTGATGACTAATTGTTTGGAAGCACCTCTTTTAGGATTGAGAATTGTAAGGTTTTTCTCTCTCTGCATAATGTCTGGGTATAGGTCACTGTACCTGTTCCAATCTGCTGCAGGAAGAAGCTTTTCTGATGATGGCTGAACAAGGCCCTGATCTACCAGTGTGATAGTTAGGGTTTCTATTGCTGTGAAGATATATATCCAAGTATATAAAGAGAAACATTTAATTGGGTGATGTACAGTACAGAGGTTAAGTCCATTATCATCATGGTGCTGCAGAGGTAGCTGAGAGTTCTACATCTTACGCAGGAAAAAAGAAATGTCTAAGACATTGGGTGTGGCTTAAGCAATATATGATACCCAAAAGTCTGCCTCCACAATGATACAGTTCCTCTAACAAGTCCACATCCACTCTGACAAAGCTATATGTCTTAATTGTACCACTCCCATTGGGGAGGCATTTTCTTTCAAACCACCACCACAAGTATAGCAGCATATCATTAAAAGTCATTTATTGCTAGATATATATTTTAAGAACAGTAGTACTTGGCTTTACCCTATGTCTCTGGGCCAGTGGTTCTCAACCTTCCTAGTGCTATGTTGTGATGACCCACAACCATAAAGTTATTTTTGTTGCTTACTTCATAATGTGATTTTGCTACTGTTGTGAATTGTAAAATAAATATTTTGGAGATAGAGGTCTGCCAAAGGGGTTGTTACCCATAAGTTGAGAAGCACTGCCCTGTGCTGTATAGTCTATGGGTCTTGGTCACCCAACCAGCATTTGGTATTTGTTCCATCTCTTTAACTAGGACTTAAGGCAAATCAGATGTCATTTGTACTTTTTCCCTTTTATTGAAAAGAGATTTTTCTTACAGAATGCATCCTGATTATGGATTCCCCTCGCTTCTCTTTCCTATTCCTTCCACCTCACCTTCCATCTGGATCTACTCTGTCCTGTATCTCATTAGAAAACAGGTTTCAAAGATAAAACATTAAAATGAAATAAAATATATTAAGGTAAAATGAAAACTAAGCAATCTTAATTGTAGAAAACAAACAGAAGTTATTTCCACAGTCTTTAAGTCATCATAAAAACAGCATATCTTTCAGGGAAGACACCATTGTAGATCAAAGAGTGCGTAGCTGAGTTGATGTTTATATTTCTCCTTTGTTAAAGTGCTATGGTGGATTGAATAAGAATATCCTCCATTGGCTCATATATTCAAATGCTTAGTCTGCAGAGAGTGGCACTATTTGAAATGATTGTAAGGATTAGGAGTTGTGCCCTTGTCAAAGGAAGTTTGTCACTGGGGGGTGGGGGTGGGCTTTAAGTTTTCTAAAGCCCATGCCAACCCCATTTCTCTCTCTCTCTCTCTCTCTCTCTCTCTCTCTCTCTCTCTCTCTCTCTCTCTCTCTCTCTCTCCTCTACTGTTCTGTAGATCAGGATGTAATTCTGAGCTTCTGCTCTAGTAACACAAATGCAGCCATATCCCCAGGCATGATGATAATGGACTAAATGTCTGAAAATATAAGCAAGCCAATAAATGCTTTCTTTTATCAATTGCCTTGGTCAAGGTGTCACTTCACAGTAATAGAAGAGGGCTTAAGACAAAATTAGGTACTAGGACTATGGTGTTGCTGTCATAGGCCTGACTATACTTTCGTTTGAAGGAATATGGAAGAGTTTGGGACCTTGGATTAGTAAAATGTTTGAACACTTTAAACAGGGTTTAATGCACATGGAAAACAGTAATGCTAGAAGTCATGTGAATTATAATGGAAAGGCTCAAAAGGTTAAAGAGGGGAAGAATATAAGTGTCCTAAAGTTCATTCATGTTGTATTTTGGTAGAGAATGTGGCTGCTTTCTGGAACTGTACTAAAATCTGCCTGAATCTAAATTGAAGACTTTTGGATTAATATAATTGATAGAGGGGATTTAAAGACAACCTAGTATTGACAATGTATTGCAGTTATTTGTAATAACTATTATGCATATCTATAATGAAAAGCAGCAAGCTAGCCAAAGAAAAACAAAGTATAAAGTTGAAGGAGAAAAACACACCAGGAAAGGTCATGCGGAAGCCTAGTACTGTGCTCAATGATATAAAAAGCAAAAAAAGAAAAGCCTGATATAAATGGCATAAAGGAAGGGGTTACTATTGAGCATGACCCTAAACAGCTAAGCTTCCAACTTGTGAAAAGGAGTTAAAGAAAAGTGTAAGCAGTGAAAGAAATCAATAGCAAAATTTGGATTCAAATGTAATTGGAGGAGGGGGCCAAGTTCTAGTCTCATCATTCAACAGAATTTAGCAACTTCAGCTATGATTCTAGCTATAGGGTCAGGAATACAAGAAAGGGGCTGTGGATTCTCCCTCCTTGACTAAAGAAAGCCACTGAAGACAAGTTTGTGTTCAGGGTGTCCTAGCACAGAATTTCAGACAAGCCATTAATATAAAGGTGTGAAGGTAAAACCTAGATTATGTTGAAGATCTAGAGATGTTAGAGATGCCAGGGTCATGGGATACCTGCCAATGAACGCTGCAGACTGGATGTGGAACCAGTCCAAGAAGAAGTACGGAGCACTAAACAAAGCTGCAAGGAGTTGGAGATCTGAACAGTGCTTTGACATCAAACATGGGGATGTAGAATTTGGAATTTATTCTTCTGGTTTATGTTCTCACTTTGGTCCGGGATTTCTTTGCTTTATTCCCTTTCTTTCTTTTGGCAATGTTAATGTGAATTCTGTGCCAATGTATGTTGAATGTGTGTGTCTGCTTTTTTATTTTCATCTTACAGAGGATTACGGAGATTGCCATGAGTCTCCCAAAATATTTTGTCATTAGTCTTTTCAATAATTTTGAGACAGTAATAGACTATGGGGACTTTTGAAGTTGTACTGAATGCATTTTTGACATATGATATATCTACAAGCCTATGGAAGCCAGGAAGCAGAATTTAGTGGCTTAGGTAAGAATAGTTCCCCTAGGTTCATATATTTGAATGTTTAATCACCAGGGAGTGGCACTATTTGAAAGGATTAGAAGCATTAGTCTGTGAGGACTTGTTGGAGGAAACCTGTCACTGGGGGTGGGCTTTGAGGTTCCAAAACTGCATGCCAAGCCCTGTGTCTCTTTCTCTCTTCTCCTACAGATCATGATGAAGTTCTCACTACAGCTATAGCACCATGTATTCTGCCTTGCTCCCTGCCATGGTAATAAGGGATTAAACCTCCAAAACTATGAGTAAGCTCCCAATTCAATTCTTTCTTTTTTAAGAGTTGCCCTGGTCATAGTATACAGTCACAGGAATAAAACAGTGAGCAGGACAAATACAGAGTACTTTGTTATACCAAAGATGGTAGAACTCAGGGTTACAGGCTTTATGTATGCACCAGCTTAATTTGTCCCTCTTCAATGAGTTTTATAAGTGTTGTCTTCAGCAATAGGGCATGGTCATCAGTTTGTGGAGAGCAAATTATAATCTTGGCAATACTCTGGATTGTTTGGGAATTCACATGGGTTACGTTTATCCAACAACACAATTAGAAACAGTCCAATCCTGGTAATAGATACTGTGTTTGGTGACAAGTAATGGGCAGTTAGGGCACATTCTGTAGCTTGAGTTTTCCTGCCTGGCCCACAGTCAGGACAAAGCTCTGTCACCCACCAGTCCCACAGCCACTCAGACCCAACCAAGTAAACACAGAGACTTATATTGCTTACAAACTGTATAGCCATGGCAGACTTCTTGCTAACTGTTCTTATATCTTAAATTAACCCATTTCTATAAATCTATGCCTTACCACGTGGCTCATGGCTTACCAGCATCTTCACATGCTGGTTGTCAGGGTGGTGGCTGGCAGTTTCTCCTTCTGCCTTCTTGTTCTTTCTTTTCTCCTCTCTGTTAGTTCCACCTATACTTCCTGTCTAGCCACTGGCCAATCACTGTTTTATTTATTGACCAATCAGAGTAATTTGACATACAGACCATCCCATCCCACAGCACTTCTCCTTTTCTTTTTTTTTATTAAAGGAAGGTTTTAACCTTAACATAGTAAAATTACTTATAATTTGGGAATTTGGGCATAACTTCTCTTACTACTTCCTGCTGGAGGAGGGCACTGTATCTTATGGGGACACAAAGAAAATTTTAGGATTATGGAATAATCCATGAGGCTGTATTGTCTGAGCCAGTTGCCATCAAATCATTCTGGATGTTGGATCATCTGGGCCATGGTGTCATTGGAGAGCTTTCAGGGGGTCTTGGCTGGTCAAACCTGATGTATCTTAATCTGGAACAAATCCATAGCCTCTGGCTTTCTGTGGAAACAAAAGCAGAGCCTCCTTTCCAAAGCAACATATCCTAACATCCAAATTTTGAAGTCAAGGTACCTTTAAAATATACATTTTGGCATAACTCAACAGCTTTTGTAATCAAATGTTTTTCTTTAGTTATGAATATCAAAGAGAATATAATCCAGATTCTCTTTGTGGTAGCCATATTTACATGGATTATTTTTTATATTACCTTGAGCCTATTGCTTTAAACTGCAACATTCTAAGACTGAAACAGTGCTGTGGCTTCTGGCTCTGCCCACTTCAGCTTACCAACATGGCAGTGGTATATTTGCCACCAGCTCTGGGAGCCATCTTGGGCCTATGCTTTTATCCAAGCAGCATGTAGCTCAAAAACCTCTTTTTGTTTTGTACTAGCAAAGGCTAAATCCACAATGCACCTTAATGTGCCACTTGCAGAGGCCTCATTCCCACCATACAGCAGGTCTAGCGCACACGCCAGGAACCCACCATAGTAGATAGTATCTCAAACACGCAGGCTGCTGCTAGCTTGAAAGAGACAACTAGGAACTGTTTTTAGCTCCGTTTTAGAATCTTTTTACTCAGGTTTTAGGTGGAAACTCTTGCCAACACGTTGGGCACCATTTGTAGCTTGAGTTTTCCTGCCTGGCCCACAGTCAGGACAAATCTCTCTCACCTGCCAGTCCCACAGCCACTCAGACCCAACCAAGTAAACACAGAGACTTATATTGCTTAGAAACTGTATAGCCATGGCAGGCTTCTTGCTAACTGTTCTTATATCTTAAATTAACCCATTTTTATGAATCTATACCTTGCCACATGGCTTGTGGCTTACCAGCATCTTCACATGCTGCTTGTCAGGGTGGCTGCTGGCAGTCTCTCCTTCTGCCTTCTTGTTCTTTCTTTTCTCCTCTCTGTTAGTCCCGCCTATACTTCCTGTCTAGCCACTGGCCAATCACTGTTTTATTTATTGACTAATCAGAGTAATTTGACATATAGATTATCCCACAGCAACATTCTTCCTATTATTTGTTGATTTTATTTAGATCACTTTCAAATACCTATATATATTTAAATTAAAAATAAAATTAAATTTCAGAAATTTAATATATAAGCAAGCTGTATAATGTAGACAATTATAATTTATTTTGTGAAAAGTCATATATATATACATATACATATACATACATATATATATATACTATCTTTATGTCATTCAAAACCTCTCCCCATACCCTGGAATATCTTCCTCACTTCCCCTCAAATTCATGTCCTCTTTTCTTTAATTATTTCTTGAAATTTACATGCATATGAATATATAATTTCAACCTTCTCAGTTTCCTTAGTTTTGCTACTATGTATGATTTTAGGGGTGACTCTTTAGTGTTAGATAACTATTTGGGTGTCTTATCAATAGGGAAGACTGCTCTGCCCTCTCTTGGCAGGCATTGATGGCCTGTGGCTATTCATTTAGTCATTGGATCTTTTGAGATTCCATCCATCTGTATTGGAATGTCCATTTGTATTGACATTGTACATACTCTGTAGTCATATGTTTTGCAATTCCTAGGTGCAGCCTCCTTTTCTTCTATAGAACACAATATCTCACAGCAGATATCCTGTCATGGTCCTCTTGCTATTATAATTTTTCTACTTGCTCTCATTTCATGTTCCTTGGACTATGGGTATTAGAATCATTTTGTAGATGTAGTAGAGCTGAATAACCTGTGGCCAGATAGTCTCTGCATTTTGGGGAGTTGTGGCTTTCTATAAATGCTGTTGGTTGTTTTTTCTTTACTCTTTTGTCTTTTTGGGCCCACTACCCAGCTCCCAAATAAATACACAGAGGCTTATTCACACTTATAAATGTCCAGCCTTATCTTGGCTTGTTTCTAACCAGCTATTCTTTCTTTCTTTTTTTTTTTTTTTCGAGACAGGGCTTCTCTGTGTAGTTTTGCGCCTTTCCTGGAACACACTTTGTAGACCAGGCTGGCCTCGAACTCACAGAGATCCGCCTGCCTCTGCCTCCTGAGTGCTGGGATTAAAGGCGTGTGCCACCACCGCCCAGCTATCTAACCAGCTATTCTTAACTTACATTATCCCATCTATCTTTCGCCTCTGGGATTTTACCTTTCTCTATTTCTGTATACCTTTCTTTACTTCCTTGGTTTGCTGTATAGCTCTGTGGCTGGCCCCTGAAGTCCTTTCTTCTTTTCTTGTTCCTTGATCTTCTCTTCACAAATTTCTCCTATTAATTGTCTCTGCCTGCCAGCTCTGCCAATCATTTCTCCTGCCTGGCTGCTTCATGATCAGCTTTTTATCAGACCAACCAGGTGTTTTAGTCAGGCAAATTAGCAGAGCTTCCCAGAGTTAAACAAATGCAACATAAAAGAATGCAACACCTCTTTGCATCATTAAACAAATGATCCACAGCATAAACAAATGAAGCACATCTTCAACTAATATTCTGCAACATACAAAAAAATCTTCATTTGCTGCAAAAAGTAGCCTCTGTGATGAGAGGTGAGAGCTACACCATCTGTGGTGTAATAGGTTCAGCATTAAAAATACAGGTGGATGTTATACTGGTTTGAGAAACTAGCAGTAGTGGGGTTCTCCACTAGGTTTAGTGGTCAATAAGCCAGGGTAGTTGGCTATGTTTATAGTACTTTGCTTGATTTCTCTCCTAGAGAGTGTGTCTTAGTGCTGTTAGAAAGTTGTTGGTTACTTTCAACTATTGCACTTTTAGGGATAACTTGCCATGCTGATAAATGCTGTGTATCCAAGACATCACTGTTTGGTAGTACAATTAATTACTTTATGCCTTGGCATCTTGCATAATACATTCCAGTCATATGAGAGCTAGTCTTTGGTGAGGAGTCTTACTGATAGTTACAGCTCAGTTCATCCAACTCCTGTGTTTGTAGCATAGACTATCTTACCAACATCATGCATGCTAAACCTCTTTAATGTTGTTGGTTAGGGTAGTTTTAGTGATCCCCTCCATATATTATACATTATTGTTTTTTTCTTCCATTGATTACCTCACAAAGGTTAAAGACATCTATTGCTTTCATTATTCCACATGTGCATATTCAGCTTTTCTAGCACTGTTTATTGGTGTTATCTTTATTCCTGTGTATGTTTTAGTTCTATTTTTTATTCTACATAAACTTTCCAATAAATACATTTTTATTTAGTTAAATTTAATCTAAACAATTGTCATTTCATCATATGCAAGATAAAAATTAATTGTTAATCTGGTACAGAGTTGAACAATATATAGGATGTTGCTTGGGAACTTGTAGATGAACGGTCTTGTTAAATAAGAAACACAGAGCCAATGCAGAGATAAAAGCCCAAGAGGTCAGAGCTAAGAGCCTTACCCTTCACTGCTGCTGTTGTCCTGTTCAGCAAGAGAGCTACTTCCTGTCTATTTGTCTTTTTTATAGACTTTCTATTCTGCCTTCTCATTGATTGTAAACCCAATCACATGACCTCCTCCTCACTGCCTGTTTATACAGACCTCCAGGTCTTCTATGGTTGGTATTGAGATTAAAGGCATGTGTCTCTATGTTGGCTGTATCCTTGAACACACAGAGATTCACCTAGCTCTGCATCCCAAGAGCTGGGATTAAAGGCGTGCACCACCACCGCCCAGCTTCTGCTATGGCTTGCTATTAGCTCTGACCCCAGGAACTTTATTTATTAACATACAAATAAAATCACATTTCAGTACAATTAAAATATCACCATAGGAACTGAATCCACATGCTTGTATTAAATAGATGGATAGATGTTTTACTTTCTTTTTCTTTAATTCATTCTTTCATACAGTACATCCTGACCATAGTTACCCCTCCCTCCACGCCTTTCAGTCTCACCTCTCCATCTTCTCTTTCCCTGAGATCCATTCCTTCTCTTTCTCTATTTCCCTTCACAAAAGTCCAGACATAACTCGGATATCACCCAAATACAACATAACAAGTTACACTAGGACTTGCACATGCCATATGAAGGTATGTGCCTAGTGGCAACCCAGGTTGAGTACATCATGATAACACAGCTCACTGAATCAACTAAGCGGGGCTCATTGGGGCTCATATAGAGTGAATCAACAATCATGGAGCCTATACGGGTCTAAGATATACTGATAAAAATCAAAAACATATGCAAATAACCTTGTAAGTCAGATAAATTCCTAAAATCCAATATTATCATTTTAATATGGAAGGACAGTCTTAAAAATCAATGAAAGTAAATTTATTTAAAAAAACAAATAATCACCCTTTGAAATATACATAGATTTTTTTCTATTACTGAAAATAGATTTTTTTTCATATATTCTGACTGTGGTTTCCCCTCTCCTAACTCCTCCCAGATTCTCCTCAACTCTCTTCCATACCTTTTCTGTCTCTAGTTAGCAGAGACACCTCAGCCATTAAAGACTAAGCTTACAACCAAAAATAAGTTGAGTTTTAATATCTGAGACATCCGTTAACTGGAAAATAACCAAATTATTGACAAATATTTCCTTATTGTCTTATACTTATTGTGGTTAGGTTTTAATTCATTAGTTAGAAAGAATTATCTTCAAATTTTTAAAATTAACATTAACTTACATCACTTTCATCTTCATTTTCTTCCTCCAGCCCATATCATGGCCCCAACTCTCAATTTGAAAACTGGGTTTTTATTGTTATTGTTACATTTCTGTGTGTGCATGAGTGTGTATACAGATATATGAATATTTTTGTTGCTTGTGTATATGTTTTCTCAAAAAACATGATTAGGGAAAATGTGAAGATAAAAGAATAAATATACTGTAAATTTGTATATTCTATTAACTTAAATTATACAAATTTAAAATAAGAATATATTTGAGAGATTACAAAATAAATAAAATCTAGAAACAGAAATTTGGTCTCTCAATTTTCATTGTTGTACAGTACATTTCCTTTTAATTTATTCAAACAACCATGTGAGATAAGAGTCAATTGTTATATTGAAGGGGAAAGTAACAAATGAACATTAAATGACATATTTTATGATTTATTGAAAGGAAATCAATTTTCTTAAAAGGTCATTATTATAGTTATTTCTGTTTCTTATAATCAAATAGACATTCTCAAACATAAATAGTGATTCTGGGAGCTTTCATTCTAGTCTATGAATGAAATATTAGAAAATTAAAGTTCAGATATCCACAGAATTTTATTCAAATAACTTATAATTTGACTTTTGATTCTTGATATAATCATGAATAGATAGTCTCAAGTACCTGGCTTGAAACTGTATAATACCAGTAAATTCTAAGAGAGATTATTTTTATTCCACCTCTTATCTCAACAGAATAATGCTTGTGTTAACCACATTCACTCACTACAAATTTCACATAAGATGCTATGGACAGATAGTTAAAACATCTCAATGCCCTGGAAAACAAAGCCAAAAAAATGCCAAAGTACTTTTGGATGCTTACTCAGATGAGGAATAAGGCACTACTGTGAACTTGCAGATTATTGCACAATACTATGACTTTCAAAGGAGACTCAGGTACCCCATAACTTCAGAATAGAACCAAAAAAAGGGGCACATTTAATGAATGGATCCATTTTTATAGTCTCAGGAATTCATATCAGTTTCTTATCAAATATATTTATTTATTCAACTTTGTTTATGCTATCCTAGGCTTCTTTAATTTCACTCTGTATAAGAGCAGAGACATGTCAGTGTTGGTAACAAACCTTGCAAACACTAGGCACTAAATTCGGATCAATAGAACTTTGTAAAAAGGCAGACACTGTGCAACTTCTTCTAACCATAGCCTTTTGGGTTGAGTAGAGACAGAAGGGTCCTTGTAGCTCATTAGCCAACTAACACAGCTGTAAAGGTGTACTTCTCATTAGTGAAAGATCTATTTCAAAAAGTGAAAGTGGAGATTGGAAGTGTGGGAACAAGAACTTGGATGAGTGAGGAGAGGACTAATTTAGTCTCTTATACATTAGTATGAGAGCAGAATTTTTTTTAAAAAAATGTGGAGCACAACTGAGGAAAATTTCTTGATGTTGATCACAGGCTTTCACACACATTCACAAGTGCAAATGCAGAAAACATGCACACAATGCACACATACATATTGGAGCAAAGACCCCAAATGTCAGATTCTAAATAAGCTAAACTTGTTTAAAAATGCGCTTCACTTCTTCTAGACTCTTACAAATAAAGAGTAGAAGAGTAAGAATTAAGATCTATGGGCCGGGTGGTGGTGGCGCATACTTTCTTCCCAGCACTTGAGAGGTAGAGCCAGGCAGATCTCTGTGAGTTCGAGGCCAGCATGGACTGAAGAATGGGATCCAGGACAGGTACAAAAACTACGCAGAGAAACCCTGTCTCGGAAAAAAAAAATAAAGAATTAAGATTCAAGACCTACTAAAATCACTGAGTTTCAACATATTATTTATTATAACTGTTTATTAGGGTAGAAATTCCTTGCTTACCCCAAAAGAGTACGACTGAAAGGAAGTAGAAAATTCACAGGCAAAATGCAATCAATATTTTTTCCAAATAATGCATTGATTATATAACAATGATTAAAATTTAGCTGATGATTTTATAATGGCAGACAGTGAGTAAAGGAGGTGCATTGTTGATTACTTTTTAAGAAATAATCTACTCCACTTGATCTTCATGGCCAGTATATACTAAGTGTAAACCCTTGTAGGCTTTCTGGTAGAAATTTGTATGTACATTACATAACTTGAAATGAAGATCAGTGCATAGTTAAGGACATTTATTACATGATTAATTTACCTAACATATTGCATTCCTGCCACAAAGAAGATAAGAACAACACAGAATTAGAATAAAGTTGAAAATTAACTCACACATAACTGGTCTAATTATTTTTGACACAATACCAAAAACTATATATGTAACATACAGTTTTAGTTACTACTAGAAAAATATTTTCAGAATTTTTGACAACATTGTTATTCACTTTCTTTTTTCTCATTCAATATCTCTCATTTCTATGTCTCCTCACTCAGTCTCCCTCTCTCTTGGTCTCTCTCTCTCTCTCTCTTTTTCTCTCTCCCTTTTGTAGATGAATTTCTAAATGGTCTTATTAAATATGAAACACAGAGCCAAATGTAGGGGTAAAAGCCTTAGAGATCAGGGAAACAGTGAGAGCCACCAGCTAACCTTAACTCACCACACTGCCATAGCTTCCCAAGAGAGCTACTTCTTGTCTACCTAGGCTTTTATTGCCTTGCTGTTCTGCCCTCTCATTGGCTCTTAGTCCAGCTACCTCACTTCCTTGTTACCGCTTGTCTGTACAGACCTCCATGTCTCTATGGTTGGTACTGGGATTAAAGGCATGTGTCACCACACTTGGCTATTTCCTAGTGTGTCCTTGAACACATAGAGAGCCCCTGACTGCCATGTGATCAGAATAAGAGCATGTGCTACCATTGCCTGACTTTCGTGTTAATGGCTTGTTATTTCCTCTGATCTCCAGGCAAACTTTATTTATTAATATACAAATAAAATATTACCACATTTCAGCACAAATAAAATATCACCTCTCTCTCTCTCTCTCTCTCTCTCTCTCTCTCTCTCTCTCTCTCTCTCTCTCTCTCTCTTTTTCTCCCTGTTATGGAATGTTATTTTCAGATGCGTTACATTTGTTTATGCAGTGGAACATTTCTTTAATGATGCAAAGTTGTATTGCATTCTCTTATGTTGCATTGCACTTGTTTAACTCTGTGAAGCTGTGTTACTATTCTTGTCTAAAACAACTGGTGGTCTAATAAACAGCTGAATGGCCAATAGCAAGACAGGAGAAAGGACAGGCTGGGCAGGCAGGCAGAGAGAATAAAGAGAAAGAAGAGAGGATCAAGGAGAGAGAGAATGAGGAAGAGAAGAAGATTCCAAGGCCCAGCTACCCAGCTACACAGCAAGCCATGGAGAAAGAAGTACAGAAAGGTATACAGAAATAGAGAAAGGTAAAAGCCCAGAGGCAGAAAATAGACAGGATAATTTAAAATAAAAAAAGCTGGCTAGAAAAGCCAAGCTAAAGACAAGCATTTATAAGTAATAATAAGCCCCCATGTGGTTTATTTGGGAGTTGAGCAGCAGGCTCACCAAAGTGCCAAAAGAACAAAGAGATTAAAAAAAAAGACTGTATACACAAGAGATATAATTATAATTAATTAATAATTTAAAATTTCTAATGCTATTCTCATATTATGTGACAAAAGTTTGCTCTTGAAATTAACAAATGGACTTTCCAAAACATTTTATTTCATTCTTATTATGGTTTGAAGTTATATTGTTTATATTTACATTTAGATAATATCTGGTAAAATGAAAGACATAATCACATGCAACAGTTTATTAAAGTGAATAATATTATACTATGCTCATAAATATTTTCTAATTAATAGACTGTCTAGTACAATTATATTTTTCTTTAGGGTAAACTTCAGTATGTTTCCACACTTAATTTCACAACAAAATTTGAATACACATATTTCACGGAGAGTTTATGTGTAGGTTTATTTACTTTTACAAAACAAGTGTCTTCTTGGAGAGAGCAACAAAGACAGTTAATGATTAATGTTGCTAACTGTGAATGAGAACGTTAAATAAGGCTGTCTTGAATACAGATGGATTTACTGTATTAAGGAACATTTATGACACAGGCATAAAAATTTTTTTTTGAGAACTGACATGAGTTTCTCATGATTTATTCCATAGTAACAATTGACAGTGCCTCTTTCCCTTTAAGGACACTGCCTCTTCCTTAAAATATTCAAGAAATTCATTCTGAGAACGGTAGATGAGAGATATTTTGACTTTCTGAAAGTGCTGAAAGGAAGAGTAATTTGGGAAAACAGTATGAAAATATAAGAGAAATCCGTGAGCATTTGAGCTAAATCCAGAGATGGCAAACATGTTTTGTAGCTCTCATTTTATGTCTGTTCACATGCTGAGTTGAAAATGAAGATGTGTATTGATCAAACTACTGAATAGAAGAGGATGCTCAAAACTCCTTTAGGCTGATGCTATGGAATAATGAATGCTCATGCCTGAAAACACATTATAATGTTTCTGGGAAGCTCGTCTGTCACAGAATGTATTTTAGAGTGATTGTGTGTTAGACTGTTCAGATTTCTCTAACTGCCTAACCTAGAGGGCTCATAAACAACAGAAATTTATTTGTCACAGCTGAGGAGCTTGGAAAGTCCAAGATGAAGGTATGCGTACACTTGATTTCTGGAAAAGGCTTTTTCCTCAGGGATGAGTTCCTCTCACGCTCTAATATAGTGTATTATTCTGATTGTTTGAAGGACATAACCATAAGAAGAATGTGTACTTAAAAAGAGGATGTGTTAGAATGGATTACATGATAAGGCCTAGGTAGCTCAACCTTACCTTCTTCTACCAGAAAGGTTGAGAGAACCCTAATATCTCATTCATGAGGATGGATAATTCAGAATTTCTAAACTGAAACAGAGCCCTGGAAGACTTCGGAACTGTCACTGGTCTTCAGGCCACATCGGAAGTCTAAAGAAACTGGGTTTTGATATCAGGAAAGGAACTGCAACAAAATGGCAGCAGTGATGTAAGCAATAAAGTAAATAAACTCACAAACAAGTACATGAACTTAACCACATGGTAAATAAACTCCACGGGAAGACAGGAAGGCAACGAGGCATGAAGTAATGTCTTTTCTCCAACCCTCATTCCATCTTGCTGTCACTGAAAAGTACTGCCCACATTTAGAATGTTCTCACTTAAAAAAAAAAAAATCCCAGCATGGAGATGACAGAAATAGGAATTTGGCATGATTTTCCACCCTAGAAAGGAGCTTTGAATTCTGAGAGAAACAGAATCAGTTTTTTAAGAATGTACATCTAGGAAGTAAGCCACATTTCAGTGGAATTCCATTGATCTAACTTCAGTGAACACGTCCAAGAACTGCTGTGGATAGCTTTCTGTATAAATAAAACACTGATTGGCCAGTGGCCAGGCAGGAAGTATAGGCAGGACAAGGAGAGAGGAGAATTCTGGGAAGTGGAAGGCTGAGTGGGAGAGACACTGCCAGCCGCTGCCATGACAAGCAGCATGCGAAGATGCCAGTAAGCCACGAGCTATGTGGCAAGGTACAGATTTATAGAAATGGGTTAATTTAAGATATAAGAACAGTTAGTAAGAAGTCTCTGAGTTTACTTGGTTGGGTCTGAGCAGCTGTGGGACTGGCGGGTGACAGAGATTTGTCCTGACTGTGGGCCAGGCAGGAAAACTCTCGCTATAAAGAACAGTTGAGCAGTCCAAATTAGTCTTTATAGGAATAGAAGGAGGGCACAAAGCTTAGCGAGTTGGTTGTGAAGTAGCCAAGGGTAAGTGAATCTTTAATAATGAGAAGGGTTAGAAGAGAGAAAGGCAACAAGGAAGATGTTGAGGAAATTCCCTTACAACCGTCACAGGTGGCTTATGTATTATTTCATTCAAATTTCAGTCAAGTCAAGAACCAAGATTTATTGTCACACCCAATAAAGAAACAATGAGGTTTCTGCAATCCTTTTTTTTTTTTTTTTTTTTTTTTGGTTTTTCAAGACAGGGTTTCTCTATGTAGTTTTTGTGCCTGTCCTGGATTTCGCTCTATAGACCAGACTGGCCTCAAATTCACAGAGATCTGTCTGGCTCTGCCTCTCAGTGCTGGGATTAAAAGTGTGCACCTCCGCTGCCTGGCTCCTGCAATCTTCTCTTATAAAATCCCGTGTAACATTCATATTAGTCCCATTCATTAGAGGGCTTACTCAGGACTAAATGCTCCACCTGCAAAAAACCTCACATTTCTGGTTATGTTTAAATATATTATTCTGGAAGGGCAAAAATATTCAGAAAACCTTATTTTGTAATTTTTAAAAACTTGTTGGGCTACTTTTTCGAAGATCATTTTTACTTATTCCAATAAATTAATCTGCCAATTAGATGGTAAATGACTTGATCAAGACATGAATGGCAGTACCCTAATATGCATTTTTAGTCATTGAATTATCTTTATTTTTATAATTGCTTAGGAGAGTGAACATACAGTCTGCTTACCACAAATTATGGAGTTGAGTGTACTAGTCCTTGGAAAAACAGCTTCATGGTCACATGATCTCCCCCCCTAGTTAAGTATATAGAATTCTTTTTTTTTTTTTTTTTTTTTTTGGTTTTTTGAGACAGGGTTTCTCTGTGTAGCTTTGCGCCTTTCCTGGAACTCACTTGGTAGCCCAGGCTGGCCTCGAACTCACAGAGATCCGCCTGGCTCTGCCTTCCGAGTGCTGGGATTAAAGGCGTGCGCCACCACCGCCCGGCTAAGTATATAGAATTCTTAATGAGTTAAATTGTATGACTTGCAGGACAAAAACATAGCTCCTTAATGTAACAAAGTACATCTATTTACACAAATGTGCAAAATTACATGATATTGTTTAATTTATAATTGTGATTGAGAGTTTAGTGATTTAAAAACTGAGTGCATACTTTTATCTATTTAAAAGTTTTATGTTTTAGAATACATGCACTATCAGGGATAAACCCAGAGAACATATTAAGGTCATTCTACAAAACTGTATAAATAAAATTTTAAAATATTAATTTTAGAGATATGTGCATTTCCCATTCTCTTAAGATAAATATCAGTTGACTGTATTAACTTCTGACATTAGAAACATATTTATAAGAAAGATAAGACTTTTTAATTCTGCTCTTACAAACTAAGTCTAAAAATTTGCCTGCCTAGATAAAATTTTTTCTGGGTGCAAACTACATTTTCTTTCTTTTATAAATATGCTTTAATAAAATATTACTTTTACAGGAAATTATAAAAATATTCAAGAAATTCCCTAAAATAGTACAGTCAGGACATAGAGACGTAGAGTCATGATGATGTCTCCTGTTATAGGGTTGCAGGCATACGTTTACAGAGTAATAATAAAATAAATCTCAGAAGGTGTCACCCACGTCATTAATTTTGGTCTCCTTCAACAATTTAAACTCAATAAAATTGAATCTGAGGTAAGGAAAAGAAGTTCTTCTCATATGAGTGACATTAAATACAATAATCAAACAAATAATGCAATATTTTTGGACAGTATTGTACTATCATTTTACAGAATTTCTACCAATGAAAATCAACCATCTATTATTATTTCTAAAGGTCATGTTAATAATGAAATAGCCACAAAATTCTAGTTATACAGTACTTAAAGGATCTTAAAATTTATTACACTTAGAAATATAAAACAAATCATAGAGAATCTGAAAATTTGGTGCTATCAATCTGCATATTAGAAGCTATTTTAGAAATTAGAAACACAAAAAATAAATCATTCAATATCTTTCTGTGAAATGTTTCTTAGGAAAACATGAACAAACATTTTTTTATCCCAGATAGGACACTTGTATGTCATAAAAGTAATCATTCATTCCATCTAAGTCAAGCTTGGCTGACTAATGCTATGTTTGGAGTTACTCAAAGAGTGTGAGTATCTCAGTGACAGCTGTATCAGGAAAAATCCCAGAGCAGCATTGATTGTGAATCTCAAAACAATATACCTGTAGAGATCTTACAGTTAACATAGCTGCACTCTGGCTCCTCTCCACTACAAAGGTTTATGTTGCCCTGGGGAACAGTTCTATGCATTTTACATTTTCCAATACCTTACTCCTTCTTTGAGTGTCTTTTCTTCCTTTCTTCCTTCCTTCTTCCCTCCCTCCCTCTCTCTTCTTTCTTTCTTTTTTTTCTTTCTTTCTTTCTTTCTTTCTTTCTTTCTTTCTTTCTTTCTTTCTTTCTTTCTTTCTTTCTTTCTTTCATTTTTTGAATCTTGAAACGCTGCATTCAGCCTCCAGGAAGAAATCTTACAATTCTGAGCAAATAGCTGCAAAGCACTTAAATACACAATTAAAATGCAGTATCAAGTATCATAAGTACATTACCTTTTTACCTTTTTCTAGATTCATTAATTTTTTCCTATGTACCAGATGAATTTTTTTGATTAAAAGATTCAGAACTATTTAAAAAGAAGACAGAGTACTATATTATAAAACTACAAACTTAATATGAATTAACAGTAATATAAAATAATTTCATAAACTATCTCTGATACTAACGTTTAATATCCCTTGTTGTGAGAAATATTTGATAAGCACAACTTAATGAAGGAATCACTGATTCAGGCTCACAGTTGGGGGATAGAGTTCTGCAAGGCCAGAAAGCCATAGTGACACCAGGCAGCTCGTCAACCTATATTCTGAGTTAGAAAGCAGAAAGAGGTGAGTTTTCTTGCTCCAGTGCATTCTCATATTTATTCAATCTGGGGATCTAATCCATGAGACGGTGAAATCTATATCAGAATGGGTCTTCCTTTATCATTAAAAAATATCTGGAAACACCCTCATCGGTGAATAGATAATTTTCCCAGGTAATACTACTTTTGGCAAGTTGATACTAAGATTTCTGTGAGTATTGTATCACATATCACAGTAGCCTCCATTCAATTGGACAATAAATAAATGTTGAAGGTCATTCTACAAGACTCAGGAGCAAACATTTGTTTTATAAACACACATGCACACTAGAAAGAAACACAGATATGATGCACAAGCGCACATACTCTACCTTGACTGCCATACACAAGACCTTTATTGTAGACAAACATTTGGGAAGGAAGAAAGTGGTTATAAAAATAAGTCAATACATATACACTAAGGGAAACCAATGTAAAACTAAACGTTGGTCTCTTGAAGAAAATATGAAACATTAAATGTCTAGTTGCTACAGTATTAATTAAATGTTGTTTCCTTTATTTGATTTTAACCCAGTATTCAGTTCAATGAACTGTGGATCCAATATCATGGTTATGGCTGAAATCTGAATAGGGTGATTGGAAAATCTTGATAATACTAAAAACTCCTTTACTTCATGAAAACATTGGAATAGGAAAAAAATATATGTAGCGATAATTTAATGTTTGGGCTCAAGAAATGACTTAGCTGTTAAAATGACTTATTGCTTTTGCAGAGAACCCAGGTTCAATTCCTAACAATCAAATGGCTGCTCACAATTCTAATTACAGTTTTAGGAGATCTAATGCCCTCTTGTGGCCATAGTGGACACTTCTTGCAAGTGAGGTCCATACACATACACAGGCCGAACATACATATGACTAACCAAAAAAGGAGCAATATAATTCCTTATACATGATCTTATACATGAATGTAACTTGGTTATATTTTTTATTAATAATCTAAGTTGTGAAAAGTAGGAAGCAATACTCAAGCAACCTTAGTTTCTCTGATTTATTAAATGGACTGAGTTGATGCACAGTCACTCACACAACTACATGAACTCAAAATTCTTTGAGCTCTTTAATTGGAAGAAAAACAGATGCATTAGTTTAATTATGTGTTGTGGGAAAGGACATATGAAGATAAATACTCATGTAGTCTAGTAGATGTCAACCATTTATAACTGATATTATAATCAGAGCAATCTCTCCAGTCCCTAGCTCTTCTTTATTTTCTAAAATTGAGAGGACCCCAATGTCATGTGCTGGTGCTGAAAATTGCCCATTCTCCAAGGAACCTTTGATTATTTTATCAGAGATTATAAACATAAAGACAATGCCTCTGTGTGTGGCCACTGCCATTGATATAAAATAGTCATATAATTATTGTGGTAGTTAGGATTGGGGATATCCACACGTGTTTATGAATATATAGTATACAACTTTCAAAATATAATGTTATATACATATATATGATTTATATAATAGATATAATACATATATATTATTGAAAGAGAGAGAGGGGGAGGGAGTGCTGTAAAACAACATAGAAAATTGAGTAAAAGTTGACTATTCCAAGAGATGCAAGAATAGTTCAAAATACAAATATTTGTCAATGTAATCCACCATATAAACAAACTGAAAGAAAAAGAAACATGATAATCTCATTCAATGCTGAAAAGGCCTTTCACAAAATTCAGCACCCCTTCATGATGAAAGTTTTGCAGAGATCAGAGTTAAAAGGGACATACCTAAACATAATAAAAGCAATATACAACAAGCAACAGCCAATACCAAATTAAGTGGAGAGAAACTCAAAGCAATTCCACTAAAATAAGAAACAAGACAAGGCTTTCCACTCTCTCCATATTTATAAAATATAGTACTGGAAAATCTAGGTAGAGTAATAAGACAAGTGAAGGTTATCAAAGGGATACAAATTTAAAGGAAGAAGTCAAAGTATCATTATTATTAGTCAATATGATAGCACACATTAGCAACCCCAAAAGCTGTACCAGGGAACTCCTATATCTGATAAATGCATTCAGTGAAGTGGCTGGATACAGGATTAACAACAAAAAAAGTAATCAGTATCCATCCTATGTACAAACTATAAACAGGTTGAGAAAGAATCAAGGAAAATAAAACCCTTCATAATAGCCACAAATAACAAAAAATATCTTGGGATAACTTTAACCAAGCAAGTGAAAGATCTGTATGACTAGAACTTCAAGTCTTCGAAGACAGAAATTGCAATAGATATCAGAAGACTGAAAGATCGCCCATGTTCATGAATCTATAGGATTATCATAGTAAAAATGACAATACTATGAAAACCAATCTACAAATTCACTGCAATCCCCATCAAAATTCCACCACAATTCTTTACAGACCTTGAAAGAACAAGGTATTGGTATTTTTTTTTTTTTTTTACAAAAAAGCATATTGATCAATGGAATAGAATCAAAGACACAAAGGTATATCCACACACTTAGGACACTTGATTTTTGACAACGATGTCAAAAGTATACAATGAAAAAAAAAAAAAGGGAAGCATCTTCAACAAATGATCCTGTCTTAATTGAATGTCAGGATGAAGAAGAATGCAGACAGATCCATATCTATTATCGGCACAAAATTCAAGTCTATGTGGATCAAATACCAATACCTCAATGTAAAAGCAGATATACTAAACCTGATAGAAAAAGTAAGGAACAGCCTTCAATTAATTGGCACCAGAGGTCAGTTCCTGCACAGAACGCCAATAACACAGACACTAACGATGGACCTCATGAAGCTGAAAAGTTTCTGTAAGGCACAGGATACCATCAATAGGACAAAATGGCAACCTGTAGAATGGGGGGGGGTGATTCACTAACTCCACATCTGACAAAGGGCTAATAACTAAAATATATGAAGAACTTCACAAACTAGATATCAAAAGACTCAAATAATTCCATTAAAAATAGGGTATGATCTAAACAGAAAATTCACAAAAGAGAAATCTCAAATGGCAAAGAAGCACTTAAAGAAATGTTCAATATTCTTAGCATCAGGAAAGAGCAAATCAAAAGGAGTCTGAGATTCTACCTTACACCTGTCAGAATGGCTAAATTCAAAAGTACAAGTGACAGCTCATGCTGATGAGAATATAGAGCAAGGGGAACACTCCTCTATTGATGGTGTGAGTGAAAACTTGTACAATCACATTGGAAATCAATATGGCTGTTTCTCCAAAAACTTGGAATTGATCTACCTGAAGACTGAACATATACATTAGAGCATATAACCAAAGGATGCTCTATCCTACTACAATGACATTTGCTCAACTATGTTCATAACAGCAACTTTATTTGTAATAGGCAGAAACTGGAAAAGAAAAACTAGATGTTTCTAAACTGAAGAATAGATAAAGAAAATGTGGTACGTTTACACAATGGAATATTACTTAGCTGTTAAAAAATAACATCATAAAATTTTCAGACAAATGGATGGAACTAGAAAAGATCATTTTGAGTGAGGTAACCCAGACCCAGAAAGATAAGCATGGTATATACTCCCGTATAAGAGGGTATTAGTTGTAATGTAAAGGATAATCATGCTGTAGTCCACAGACCCAGAAAAGCTAAGTAACAAGGAAAGCTCAAGGGAATCTCTCTGGAAAGGGGAAATAGAATAGATATTGTGGTAGACTGAGAATGAATGGAGACAAGAAGAGGAGGGATTAGATGAGAGAAGGATGATTGGAAAGTGTACTCAGAACTGGGGGGAATTGAGGGGATGAGATAGAAACCTAATTCGATCGAAACTCCTAGGAATCTATGAGGGTGACATTAACTAAGAATGGATATTGAGGCTGAATGGTCCATCTCCTATAACCCAACAAGACTTCTAGTGAAAGGACTGGGACATGAACCTAGCCACAAAACCTTCAACCTACAATTTTTTTTTACTGGCTACAAAATGTGCTGGGGTAAAACTGGTTAGAAATTGTGGGAATGGCCAACCAAGGACTAGTCCAGCTTGAGATCTATACCATGGGAAGGAGTCCTACCTGGAGGGCTAGGACCCATAGGCAGGATAACCCAGAGACCTAGGATAATATCATACACAACCCTCAAAAAAGGGAAAAAAAGTCAATGAAATGGTTCCTAATGATATTCTGCTATATTTGTAGACAGGAGCCTAGCATAATCATCATCAGTTATCAGAGATGTTTCACTCGGCATCTGATGGAAACAGATCGCGATCGCGACTCACAGCAAAACATGAGGGGGATATCTGGGAATCCTGCAGAAGAGGGGGAGTAAGGAGCCAGAAGGGTCATGGCTATTACAAGAAAATCCAAATAATCAACGAACCAAGTCTCATAGGGGCTCACAGAGACGGAACCCATAATCAAGGAGTCTGCACGTGTCTGACCTAGGCCCTCTGAATATATGTTACAGTTGTGAAGCTTCATCTTCTTGTGTGGTTCTTAAGAAGATTTAGAGTGGGGATTGTCCCTGATTCTTTATCCTGCTTTTGGTACCCTTCTCTTCTTATTGAGTTGCCTCATCCAGCCTTAATATGAGTGGAGAGGTATAGGTGCCTAGTCTTATTGCAGCTTAATGTGCCACGTTGGGTTGATATCCCTGGGAGGCCCACCCTTTTCTGAAGGAAAGAGAGGAGTTGATGGAGGGTGGGGTGCTGGAAAGGAGTTTGGGAGGAAACTGTGGTTGGGATATAATACATGAGAGGAGAATAAATTTAACAAAAAAATATTTTAAAAATATTAGAATTTCACAGTAAAACCACTTGGCCTAGACATTTTTGTTTCAGAGACTTTTAATTACAGCTTCTATTGGGGATATAGGCTTTCATAAATTGCTTGTCTAATTTTAATTTGACTTTGATAAGGGGTATATATGAAGAAACTATTATATTTAATTTATATTTTCCAGTTTGGTGGAATATAGAATTTAAAATATGTTCTCTTGGTGCTCTGGATTTTTTCAGTGTCTTTTTCTGTCTTACTTTCCATCTCTAATTTTATTAATTTGGATATTCTCTCTAAGCTTTTTAGTTTATTTGGCTAGGGATTTGTCTCTCTGACTGAATTTATCAAAGAACTAGCCCTTTGTTTCTTTGAGTCTTTGTTTTGTGTTTGTTCTTATTTTATTGATTTAGGTCTGGAGTTTCATTATTTTGTCTATTCCATTTGGGTATGGCTACATTTTTTGTTGTTGTTGTTCTCGAACTTTCAGGCATGCTGTTAAGGTATTAGTATGAGATCTCTCCATGTTTTTTAATGTTATGCTTTATAAGCTCTTTTGTTTTGTAATGAGAGGAAGAAAATGGCAGCTCTTTGCTGTGGGATGTATGGCAAATGTGTTGCTAATTAATCAATAAAACACTGATTGGCCGTTGGCTAGGCAGGAAGTATAGGCGGGGCAAGGAGGAGAATAAAGCTGGGAAGTGGAAGGCTGAGTCAGAGAGACACTGCCAGCCGCCACGATGAGAAACAGCTTGTGAAGATGCCGGTAAGCCACGAGCCATGTGGCAAGGTATAGATTAAAGGAAATGGATTAATTTAAGCTATAAGAACAATTAGCAAGAAGCCTGCCACGGCCATACAGTTTGAAAGCAACATAAGTCTCTGTGTTTACTTGGTCGGGTCTGAGAGGCTGTGGGACTGGCAGGTGAAAGAGATATATCCTGACTGTGGGCCAGGCAGGAAAACTTAAGCTACAGCTCTTGATGGGAGGGAAAGTGGGAAGGAACTAGGTAGAGCAGAGAGAGGGGACAACATCATCAGGATATATTGTATAGAAAAAAGGATATTTTCAATACAAGCAACTGTAGACAAATTTCTAAATGGTCTTATTAAATAAAAAACGCAGAGCCAAATATAAGAGTGAAAGCCTTAGAGATCAGGGAAATCAGAATTACCACCAGCCACCTTACCTTACTAGCTCTGTATCTTCCAAATGCCACGACTTCCTGTCTACCCAGGCTTTTATTGCCTTTCTGTTCTGCTCTCTCACTGGCTATCTTAGCCCAGCTACATCACTTCCTCATCACTGCCTGTCCGTAAAGACCTCCAATCTCTATGGTTGGTACTGGGATTAAAGGTGTGTGTCACCATGCTTGGCTCTGTTCCCTAGTGTGGCCTTGAACACACAGAGACCCTGCCTGTTAAGTGATCAGATTAAGGGCATGTCCTGCCTGACTTTGTTTACTTAAAATGGCTTGCTGTTTCCTCTGATCTCCAGGCAAACCTTATTGAAGCACAAATAAAACATTACCACATTTCAGCACAAATAAAGTATCACCACAAGAAACAAAACTTGAATCCTAGTTGAAGTATTTTCAGTTTTGTAAAACTGTAAAAATGGTGGCATTGGGAGCGATCTGTGATCTTGTAAAGTTCCCCATTTTCAGCTGTGGAGCCATTAAGTCTCACTATTTACAGCAATACTTGGAAAAGAAAGACACAATGCTGTGCTTGAGTCTCACCTTCCAAAGTGTCCAGCCTTAGGTGAAAAGTGCTTACAAGAGTGTGACTTACTGTTACTTTGATGGCCATGAAAGACTCCTCTTGCTGTCTTCACTCCTATCTGGCTATTATTTTGAAATAAACTATATCAAATGTTATTATCAAATATTGTTAAGTTTTTTTATAATTTATAAGATCCATACTTGCAAATTTATATTACATAATTTATAAACAATATTTGTCTTCATTGAGGAAAATACACAAGCAACTAGAAAAAAAACTATTAATATGATACAAAGTATATAGATTTATTTTACTGTTTTGAGTTGTCTTTTAATTTTCAAATTATTCTTTAAAAATTATATCTTTGAAGCAACATTAATTAATTTATTTTTTTCAGAGGCGACGGCTGTTAGACATATTTTGAAAAAATTAAAACCACTACACAAGAGATAAGCTTCATTTATCTTTCTCTTTTTGGCACAATAACTTTCAGATTGCATCTGATCTCACATCTCTGTATTTCCTGTTGCAGTGTTGAAACAAGCTTTGTTCCATCGGCTTCCTATTGTGCACACATTCTCTTTTATACGTGAGATAGACTGCAAAGAGATGGTATTTTTCAACATCCTCTGCATTCTGCTATCTCTTTATCTTCTCAGTGCCAAATGGAGAGAATGGTGGATAGACTATGTTAACTTGTCTTAGCAGCATGTCTATTTAAATGCACACTTCTATTTGTATCTATATAACTGTCTGTGAATCTAATTATGCATGAGTTTACCTACACACATTTTGATGAATCAAGATTGGAGAAGAGAGCTTAGACATATAAAGACAACATATGAGAACTCTTAGTGTGACACTATATGTGTCTAAGCCAAGGTATATATAAGCATTTACAGTCACATGTCCCCCTTTCCTCAATAACAGATTTTCTCTTTCCAGTTAAACATCCTACCTCCAGTACTTGCTTAATTTTAGTGTTCATCTTGCTTTATTTTTCTTCCCATTATAAACACAGAGTTGGAAAAATAAGGCATTATATCAAACAGTAACAACAACAACAAAGGAATTTAATTGCCTCTAGTTCCTACTTGGTTTCAACAAGGCCATTTTCTAATGCAGAAAGGTTGTTTATCATTTTTAATACTGATTTGAGGTTTGCAAATATAATAGAATTTATGCTTCTGTTGTAGTTGCAGTGGAAAAATGAGAAATACACATTTATACAAAGAGGCAAGGGGGACATATATAACAGGAAAAGTTTGTGCATATTTTAAAAATCAGAAGTTAAGCATTCAAGTTTTTAAAAAGTCACTGACTCAGAAGAGATCACTGAATCATTTCACATCACAGTTTCAGTGGATCTGGAAAACATAAGGTTATGCTGTGATATGAATGTTACCTTCAATGTATCAAGGGAATATTTTAATTTATTTTTGTTACCATGAGCACAGTAATCTGTTTAATAATGACATCAGAATCTAAAGTATTTGTAGATATCATAACTTAAGCCACTGTAGACCTTGAATGCACTAAATAGTCTTTGTTTCAGGAGTTAAACAAGTGAAAGAATGAGGAATTACCAACCAGATAATGAACTTTGAAATGTAACTATGCGTTAGATACAGATAAATATTACATAGAGATTCCAATCAAGAAAAGTCATTTTTATAAATATATCTCCTGGGAACATGAAAGATTGTTTAGTGGGTAAGCAGCTAAGGACCTGGGTTCAGAAACTGAGCATTCACCAAAAAAACTGGTGGGATACAGCAGCAGTAAACCCAATGCTGAAGGAGCGGGATTAGGTGGATCCCAAGGGCTTGCTGATTAAGTAAGTTACTGGAAGGGGTGAGATGCAGAATTTGTGAGAGACTTTGTCCCAAACACTATGGTGGAACCTGATAGAGAAGAGGACCTGGCATCGCTCTCTGGATATCTCACCACTATGTTCACCACCTCTCCCCCTAAATGTTATCTATTTTAGATTTTATTTACTTTATATTATGTTACTGAAAGCAAAGACATTGACACATTCTCTAAAAGAAAATATTCCTTTATTTAATTAAATTTTAGTTAATGGTGTGGTACTTGAACTGAAATCCAAACACATGCTAGGGAAATAGAACCCTAGCCAAGTAATGGAATTACAGGTATAAACCAAGACACCCAGCTCTACTAGATACTTTTTAATCCACTTTGACTTTATTTTATGAAGGACAACGTGCTAAATGATTGGCTCTAGTTTGGTTCTTTGTCTCTGTGACAAACACCATGATAACAAGCCACGTTGGGATGAAAAGATTTATTTCATCATATACCCTGTGGTCGATTGTGTAGGTTAGTGTGGGCAGGGACTCAAGAAGGAACCTGACAGAAGGAACTGAAGCTGAAGCCATGGAGGGATTTTGCTTTCTAGCATGCTTCCCACCCTGGCTCCTCAATGACTTTTTCAGTTTGCTTTCTTCTACAGCACAAGATGAATCGCATAGGGCTGGCACTGCCCTCAGTGGACTCGACCTCCAACATCAATCATTAGTCAAGAAAATGCTGCAGAGACTTGCCTACAGGCCAGTCTAGGGGAGATAGTTTCTCAGTTGAGGCTCCCTCTTCCCAGATGACCCTAGCTTGTGTCAAGCTGGTCAATAGGTAACTAACTAACTAACTAATAACTAAGTAAATAAATAACCAGTACAGAACCTTAATGTGTTTTGCTCTTCTTGTTCTCTCTTTATATTTTCTTCTTTATAAAATTACTGCAATATTAATTTCCATTAACCTGCTCAATCACATGTGTATGAGAAGGTTACGTTCAACATTAAAAACATCTTGTTAACTTAAGTTTGAATTATAGATTATTGTGTTAGAATTTAAAATGTTTATATTCTCATCTCTTTTAGTTATCTTTGTAAAATCTCTTTTTTTGCAAGTTTTGGGAATAGGATTGAGTTGCTATTTTCTGTGGCACTTTGTAAATATTTTAATTGAAGATTTGACTATTATGCATTTTCCATTTCTATAAGTTTTACCCTTATAACTAGACTTATTATCTCATGGCATTGTAATATCTTTAACTTACTGATTTATATAAACCCATTTTGTACTCTGTTCCTCCTTATTGACATATGGATATTTGTAACTACTTTACCTTTATTTGCAAAACATTGGAAGAAAAGAAAATGCTTTAAGTGTGCTATGGAACATACAAAGTAAGCAATATTCTTCAAGTTTAAACAGAAATGAGCTTTCAAAGCATGAAGAGACACAGGGAAAAAGAATTAAATATTACCAAGTGAAACAGGTTTGTAAGAGATATTTATTATATGATTCCAATTATGTGACACTTATCAGTAGACCAAAGTGTGGAAGAAGTCTGTCAGTGATTTCTAAAGATGAATGGAAAGAGAAAGATAAAAACAGAATGTTGGGAGCCATGCAGCCTAGTTTTGGATAAGCATATGAGTGCTTGTCCCACAAGTCTCCAGATGAGGCAAAAGTCCACAGGGACAGTCTCACTTGGCAAGGACTTTGGGGACAGTGCAGAATACTGTTAGAACAGTGTGGCCTGCACACTCGCTTCTCTGTTAAAAATGATTGATGATTCTCTAGGTGGTTTAGTGTCATTTTGTCATTCATGCATGGGACAGAAGAGATCATCCCTGGAAACCACATTTGTTCTCAAATATCTTCCTCTAAAATTCTTTGTGAGCTGATGTTTCTCAGGTTTCTTGTCTGGGGATGCCAGATGTCACTTCAGACCCCAGGAGCTGTTCTAACTCAGTGTTGACAGAATCAGAGGCAGATCGTCCCTATTTCTGTAAATATATTTTGAACGGGATTGTTGTTGTTGAAAATATGTGCCCATGTCAATCACTTTTTAGTTTTGTAAAGACAGAATATACCTGGCTCGATTATTTGTCCAAGCTAAGCAAATGGTAAGTGTTGTTATTGGCTTAAAGACGTTTTGATGAAAAAGTTGGGAGAAAACATATTTGACATATTTGTTTTTGCCAGAGGTTAACATTGCAGGATGGGAAAAACTTGTTAGTGTGGAAAACCATACTTGTCTTTGATGTATAAACAATGATGGCTAGACCTATTAGGGGCTGGATGCTTGTGTGAAACTCATCTGGTGGTCGGACAATTCTTTTCTTTGCACCGATGACGCGCCTTTCCTGTCTCAGGACTTAAACCTAGGCTGGGACTGGACCACAGCAGTAGAACACAAAAACCTCTTAGGAATAAAAAGACATGTCTACTAATTAGTGATACATATCGGTATGAGTATTTTAAAAGCCTATGTAATGTATAAACCCCAAGATAAACTGAACCATGGGGGACAACGATGTTAATTTTTAGTCTATCAATCATAAAAAAAAATGACCCTTCTTTCTAGGAGTTCCTTTTGGTAACATGGGTGGTTGAGCAGAGTTGTAAGGGGTGTTTAATAGTACTTTGTACATTTTAGAAAATTTTGTGATGAGCTAAAGTTTACTTTCAAAAAATAAGAAAAGAAATTTCCATTATGGCAGGAAGATCAAGGAATAATGAAATGAAACTTAAGTTTTTCATAGAATATTTCACTGCTAGGAAGGTCTTACTTTGAGAATTCTTAATCACATCTTTTTTCTTATTTTTAATAATATTTTATCATTTCTTTGACAATTTCATATATTGTATTTTGATCGTGTTAACCACATCCATTTCCCTCCCTATCTACCCAAATGAAGTTCCTCATTTGCCCCAATCTCTCTTTCTCTCCATTTAATGTAATTTGTGTGGCCAACTATTCACGGATGTGTGAAATCCTCTGTAGTGTGATTGCTAGCCAGAATTCATACCATTAAAAACAACAGCAACAATGACAGCAAAAATAAACAAAACAACCCACACTGACAAGAGCAACAATAAAAAGCAAAAAGGCTTTCTTTCCCAGCAGTTCTCAAATGTCTGTAAATCCTTAGCTAAGTCTAGTATTATACTGTCCTCCACCCTAATGCTGTGACTCTGTTTCTCTTGAGCTTGTGCAGGACTTGTGTGTTCATGTGTGCATCTACCCTGCTGTGGCCAGTCATCTACCTCCTTTTTCTCTCACTGTCCACTCTTCTGAGCTTTCAGGTGAGAAATATAAATATCCCATTTAGGGCTAAGAGCTTCACAGGAGTTTATTCTCTTCTTGTTGACCAATTCTGAATTTCTCTGTTAATAGCCACCCATATATTACATGAACTAGATTTTCTGTTGATGACTGAGTGATGCACTGATTTATGTGTATAGAAAAAAGTCAGAATGATTTTAATGCTTTTTCCAGTTATCAGAATAATCTTAGTAGGTGTTTGCATCAAGTCTGTAACTTAATAAACTAAATATTTTGGCCCTATTAATGCAGAAAGGTTGATTGTACTTATAATATTTGTACCTTTATTGTACCAGAATATAGATCATATTATTTATGTTATTTTATTAAATTACAATGAAGGGATGATTATATACTCATTTGTGAGATTTGAAATAATCAGATAAGGCATTGATGGTGTCATAGCAAACTAGTGATTTCTCATGTGAAAAAGACAAAGAGTGTTGTGATTTGCTAGAATTCTAAGAAAAATAGTAAACTTTTATCTTTTTTGTTCAACATAGTTTTATAGTCTTATCCTTAACACAACACTGCTCATAGTAACCAAGATGTGAGAATGGTGTGTGTGTGACAGATGAATAATAATTTGAGTTTTCTGAAAGATGCTTAATGTGATGCTTTTGACCCATTCAGAGTCAAAGTCTAATGATTATAACAGCATAGATAATTTCAGAGGCATTACACCATGAGCATTACTTTAAATTCCTTATCTTCTCCCTGCACAATTTTGTTATTACATTTTCATGTCATACTCAATTTTTAAAGTGAGCTTCAGAAGTCATATCAGGTGAGTATTGTGTAAAAACCTATTTAGCACAGAGTGAAATAGTTTTAAAAGTAGTTATTAAATATTTTGAAATATGTATGCATATAAAGTCGAAAAAGAAACAGTTTAACTTGAACTCTATAATCTTTATTTGAATATATATCTAATTATATCTAATTAATGAAAACAACACCTCCAACATTAAACAAATCCAACATCTATACAACTCAATGAACTTTCATTAAATTAGAATTGATGTTTGGAACAAAAGCTATGAGACATCATATTAAATTTTCTTCTTTCAGCATTACATTTGCTTTATATACTTATCCACCATCAAAAACCCAAATCCTTGATAAATTTAAAACTAAGAAAAATTAGCTATTTATCTGATTTTATAACTCATGTCCATTGCTTGGAGTCAATCCTTCCTCATTCCCTAATTTTAAATTTTTTTTAATATTATACAGCAACCACGTGTACATTTGATAGCATACCTACGTGTGTGTGTGTGTGTGTGTGTGTGTGTGTGTTATTTGCTAGCTTCCACAGTTGAGGAATAACATGCTCTATTTCTTTCTAAGATTGTATGACTTCTCTTATTATTAGACATTCTAAGTCCATCATTTTCCTTCAAATTCTGTGATGTAATTTACCTTATAGCTGACTAGTATTCCATTTATTTTTTTTTTTTGTGAGATTATAATAAAATTGCATTGTTTCTCTTTTGCCACTTTTCTCAATCCAAACATCCATCCTTGGTCTCCTTGAATGTGTGTGTGTGCACGTGTGTGTGTGTGTACACATGTGTGTGTGTACACGTGTGTGTGTACACGTGTGTGTGTGTACACGTGTGTGTGAGTAGTGTGGTGTGTGTTCATATTCATACATATACATATATCTATAATTATATATGTATGCATATTCTTGTGTGGGTATACATAAATATAACCTGCTCAATCTGTATGTTACTTATCTGTATGTGTTCATGGCTGACCGATATTACTAGATAACCCACTAGTGTACTCTTCATTATTTTATATATACCAATTTCTTTCTTATCTATTCATCTGTTGATGGACAACTAGCTTAATTCCAATAGTTTGTGTTAATAAAACGAGCAGCAATAAATAACATGTATGAATATATACTCTAGAAGAATAAACTAGCATGATACATATGAACAACAAACTAGCATATCAGGTCTATGAAGTGAGCATTGGCCCCTGTTTCTTTTGTCCACCATTTCAGAGAAATGTGATTTTCATATCGAGTTGGCTCACAGTCTCAGAAGGCAACTGGAGTCTCAGCCATCAAATGTACTTCTCAGAAAACACAGAAGGAAGGAGGGCAATCTAAAGAAATTTCTCTATTTTTATAATGGAATCAAAATTCATTGAATGATATCCTTAAAGAATTACTTACAATATTGTTCACAAAAATCTCTGAAACTCATACAGAGCACAAAAAGTGGACAACTTCTACTTGATCTGAGTGTGTGTGTGTTTTTCCGTGTACATGTGTTTGCTGTCATGGGACCACATATATGAAAATTTTTTAAATAAAATATGTATTATATTGTGAAATTCACTGGATTATATTAAATAATAAATATAACCATAAACATCATTTCTGTGTGTCTCTGATTTAATAATCATATTCTTTTATTTTTAAAATCAATTCTAATTTTACTTAAAAAATAATTTAAAGAATATACTACTTATTGTTAATAAATTGGGAATTATATAATAATATACCTTTAAGTTAATGTTATGTTAAGGTGCAAGTTTGTGAGTTATGTTATAGAAGCTTTAGAAACTACTACATTTTATTCTTCTAGTATATTGACATTTTCTTCGTCTGATTAAATCAATTTAAATTATTTACATTTTTGAAGTGTATCAAATCTTAAACAGCACATCTTCTGTATTTTTAGTTCTTTATCTATTGATATTTTTCCTTATCCAAATATGAATGTGGTATTTTAATGTGCATTTTCATATTTTTATAATGAAGTATGATTTCAACCTTTATAAACTTTCAGAAACACTAATCAAATTTTATCAAATTAATCTAATTTCTCTTATATTTAAAAAGAAATTCGTTATGTTTATTTTATTTTGCATTTTATTACTCATTAGACTTTACTCATATTTGCCTTGTTATTTTCAAAAGTTTCTTGCTTAGTAACGCAAAGTGTTTAAAATTGTACTATCATTGTTTATAAATGTGGTCTATCACATATCTTCTTAATAATTTTCTATGTATAATTTTTGAGAAATAAACATAATATTGTAAATAATCTCATGTCAGGCAAACCATTTTTAATTATTGTACAATGCAGGCAAAGTGTCTGTATGCTGCTCATTGAGAAAAACTTTTAAGCCACTTCATGATATACACACATTATACATTTCAATATCTATTCCTTTTTGACAACTCCAAATATTTCGTAAATAATTTTAAGTTAAAACATGTACTCAAAAGACAAAGATACTAATTAAAGTCTATGCATTAATATGTTCTATGCATATCAGCTTGACAAAATTAAGCATACATTTTATTTATTTGTATTTATTAAGTATTTATACTAAAATGAGAGGTAACGCTGTTTTCTTCCTTTTTGCTTTCTAACAATTGTCATTATTAGCCTTTATTATTTAGCTGGAAGTCTTCCTTAAGATTCTTAACACTGATGTAATTTGGAAGCTAAATAAGTTTGCCTACCAATGTCTTTAAGGAAACTTCAACTGCTCAAATTTGCTTAGTCATTTGGTCATTTCTTATTAATTTTATTTAAATGTAGGACACTTTTGAATATATTTTATCAATGCTAATTTATTATTTCCTCATGAGAAAGCTCATTTTGAGACCACTTACAACAATGGAAGTATTCATAAAAAAAATGAGGCAAGAGATCACACCCCTGAATGTGAGTAGTGAAAGAAAATTTATTAAAACATTATTGTTCTCATAACCTTCAGTCTGCTCCCTTTTCAATTTTTCAGTATTTTATAAACTCTCCTCAGAAAATTCATTAATATTTTGCTTTAGTTAAACAAATGGGAATTTTTAATGAGCCATCTTGGAAATAACTGGCACATAGCCAGTTTTCTTTAATCTAGCCACATTGCTCTCCTTTGCATATCAATAGCCCATTTCTCGTTTTCTCCTATGCCAGGCAGTACTGATGCAAGCACAAAGCTACTTCTAAATTCATAGGAGATGAAGACTGCCACTAGTTTATCAGAATAAGAAAGAGAGAAGAAATGAGTGGGAAAAGTGGAATAATCTGGTATAAGAGAAAATGTGATTACAGCAGACTTATGGATTATTCTGTTTTTCATTGTAGTAGAAAAGCAAATAGGGTTTCTACATTTCAATCTATTTTGTTTATTTTCATTTATATTAAAACTTGATGCTCTTTTAGTATGTTTAAAAGATGAATTATTTACTTATAAATAATCTTTTTATAAATCTGAACACAAAAGAAAATGTATGTCTTGATATTTGTATGTTCATTTACATGTGTAGTTAGAAGTTTTTCTGTGTCCTGGCTGGCCAGTGGTCAGGACAAATCTCTCCCACTGGCATCCCCCAAGTAAGCACACACAGGAGTATATCAATTATAACTGCTTGGCCATTAGCTCAGGCTTACTACTGACTAGCTCTTTTTTTTTTTTTTTTTTTGGTTTTTCGAGACAGGGTTTCTCTGTGTAGCTTTGTGCCTTTCCTGGAACTTACTTGGTAGCCCAGGCTGGCCTTGAACTCACAGAGATCCGCCTGGCTCTGCCTCCCGAGTGCTGGGATTAAAGGCGTGCGCCACCACGGCCCGGCCTGACTAGCTCTTATACTTAATTTAACCCATAATTCTTATCTATGTTTAGCCACCTAGTTTGGTACCTTTTCTCAGTTCTGCTTGTCATCTTGCTTCTTTTGTGTCTGGCTAGAGACCCTGACTCAGCCCTTCCACTTCCCAGAATTCTCCTCATCTGCTCATCCTACCTATACTTCCTGCCTGGCTACTGGCCAATCAGCATTTTATTAAACCAGTGTGCAAGTGCATTATCTCACAGCATACATGAAGATAATTCTGTAACCATTACTTCCTTATTATTTTAAAGGAACCATTTTCTATCAATCTGCAATGTATTTATGCAATACATATATTGTGAAGACACACAAAACTGAAACTTTTAGAAGAGCCACAAAAATAATCTAAATTCTATGATCTATTGTATTTACCGATGTATTGTATTTACTGAGGTATACAATAAAGAACTTGAATAAGACCTGTTGCTGGAGACAATACCCTCTTCAGACACATGATTTGGAGAAATCCAGCTAGATTTATGGAACTGACCTGGAAGCTGCTTCTCTAACACCAGCTTCCACAATATTGGAAGGGGCTATATTCCAAGCGAAATAAGCAACCATTAGGCCTAAATAGTTGGTCACACCTATAAACCACAACCATAACTGGATAGATAGCAAGATATTCAAACTACACAATACAAACACATTTATCATGGGGATGACCAATAACTATATAATGTAATTTAGGATAAAATCAGTAATATGCAATTTGTGCCTGGTCTCTAAACCCAGCCAACTACCCAAGACTGGAAAAGTTATGGAACCAAGATGAGAACCTGTGGTGATATTGTGTTCCCCAATATATTGTGTACCCTAATAAAATTATCTGGGGTCAGAGAATAAAACAGTCATTAGATAGACTTAGAGGCCAGAAAATGGTGGCACATACACCATTAATCCTAGAGATCCATATGGATCTCTGCAGATTGAAAGCCACACTGGAAAAAGCCAGGCATGATGATGGCAGGAAGCAGAAAGGTATATAAGGCATGAAAACCAGGAACTAGAGCCTGTTAAGCTTTTAGGCTTCTAGCAGCAGTTCAGCTGAGATCCACTCAGATGAGGACTCAGAGGCTTCCATTTTGAGGAAACAGGATAGGCTGAGAAGTTGGCGAGATGACGTTTGCTGTGGCTTGTGTTCTGTCTCTCTGATCTTCCAGCATTCACCCCAATTGGCTCCTGAGTTTTTTATTAATAAGACCCTTTAAGATTCATTCTGCAAGAACCTACTACTACCATTTTCCTAAATAAATATAATGTCTAAATGTATTCTAAATACTTACTTTATACTCCCATATAACACCCATTCACTCCTTGTCAAAAAAGTTTCTGTTTGCAACAAATATTGAAAGAAACCCACAAACAATCAAAATACAGAAAAGAAGTTACTGAGGTGCCCAGGCCCAACTAATACATCTTCATTGCAACCTCTGCACCTAAGGCTCAGGGAATGTTATAGGAGAAAACCCTGAAAAATTATTAAGAATCAAAATACCAAGACTCTCACACCTGGAGTGTGTCCTCTAGACATGCTGAAACATGAAATATGTACTTATAACATCTTTACAACATGGTAGCTTGAGAAAAATCATCATAACAACACCTGCATTTGTCATATCAGTGTGGACATAAAAACAGCACCTTGGAAAAGGATGACTTAATTTTCTCTAATGATGAGCTCCCACAGAGGTTATCTAATCCTCTGGACACATGCATATCTGTACAACACTAAATGGACTGAATAGATTGTAGACACACCCATGCATATAAATACATATATGTGTGTATATGTAATAATAATTATGGAAGAATTGGAAGCTGCAGAGATTGGCAGGAGTACCACAGGTGTATTGCTCATGTATGAAATGCTCAAAAAAGTATCTTCTAAGAAAGCAAATTATTGTATTAAATTATTTATTCCAAAGTATTTTTGATGCATCAATATAAAGGTAGTAATGGTATATTTTGTTTAGGTTTACATTAAACGTTCAATATTAATTATCCTTTTAATTTTTGAAGCTTAATTTCAAGTGCTCAGTAATGTTATGCAGAAAGGACTCTCATGTAAGATAGTGTTGGATTAGAGAAATAGACTCTTCCAATAAAGATAGAAAACACTCTGAATGTCCTTTATATAAAATAGTTTACTTGTTCAATTGTTTAGAATATACTTAGTGACTTTTATTTGTCAAAACTTTCTAGTAGAACAGACTCAACAGAGAACCCTACCATCCCTATCCATCTTCCACCCCCCTCTCCCTTCCCATCTCCAACCTTTTCTCTGTTTTTATCTTTATCTCTCTATCTCTCTATCATCTATTACCTATCATCTATTTGTTTACTCATCCATCTATATCTATCTAAGTATCTATGTATCTATCTATGTATCTATCTATGTATCTATCTATCTATCTATCTATCTATCTATATCATTTATCTTTTTTTCTCTACTTTTTATCTCTATCAATATACACATCTATATCTGTTTATATGTCTATATTTCAGTAGAGATATGAGTTGTATTTGATAGATAAAAATGTTCAGTGGTAGAATGGGTTCACATTGGTTAACATTCTCTATGTTTTTCAGCCCAAGAAGCTAAAGTATTCCAAACAAGAGAGACCAATAACACAGGCCCCTTCCAGGCTTTATAGCCTACAAAGTTACTGGAAAACGCCTAAAAGATGAAAAATCTGGAGATTGGTAACCACAGCTAAAAGAACATCTAAATATTTCTCACTCAGGAGAGTTAAGCGTTCACATGGGAGCATCATTTTTCAAACAATTTCTTCATTCTATCTGCTCCCTAACCTATTGAGTTACAGTGCTCACATCTGGAAAGGTCTTTGCAACTCGATTATTAATTTTCACATGAATTTTCTCTATAATATGCTTAGAGACATAACCAGAATTTTGTGATATTTGCTTCGATGCTTGTTCATTGTAACTATGTCAAATAAAACCCATATCCAAACATATAAAAAACATTTCCACACAAAATATGAGATAACAATTTATTTCATTTTAGTACCTCAAATTTATGTTGATCAAAAATAATTAAAACTCTGAAGCATTGTAATGACACCTGGAATTTTATGAAGCGTTGTTAAAACTCCTAGGGGAGATTTTATTCCATTTTTTTTGTCTAATTAGATCAGTTATTAAAAAATGAGGGCAAATACATTTGCTGGGAGATCTTTGTTTCATGAACTTATTTGCATTACAAATTACCATGGTTTCTAAAAAAATCACTTAAATCCTGATCATTCTGCAAGTGATTAATAATAATTATAAAGTCTTGTTCATAAGAACTTCCTAGGTAAGCAGAGTATTATAGGCAGAAGCTGGACACTGACTCCCTACAGTAACACACTCTGGCCCTTAGAATTTGAAAGTGTGATGCCACTGCACGGCTGACATCACACTTTTGGCCACAGCTGGAAGTATGATAGGGAGAATATCTCTCAAGGTATATTTAATCAAATAAAAATTTTAAAGTCAGATTTCTTTTCCTACACTGCCAAATAAATGATATGTCAAAAAGTATTTAAATGAGAAGTTCAACAATTTTCCATTGTTTTGAGGATTGATGTTTCAGAAGAAACAGGTCAGAGATCCACCAAGAAAATGAGACCACAGTTTCCTTATCTTTGTAAGTATCTTTTCAGTAAGATGGAAAGTCTCAAGATGCATTATACTACAAAACCGCCAGACACTGAGTAAGGCAGGCCAGTGCTGTTATATTTGTTTTCTGGGACACTAAGAAGAGAATCTAATAAACTATGTTAGAATTATGATTATACAACATGATCAAATAAAAAGCAATTGTTTTCATCATATACATTTGTGGTGATTTGTAGAAAGACACCTTAAAATAACTTTTAACCACTGTAATTTGAATGAACAAATATCCTGACTTCTATATATGGAAAACAGTGTGCTGGATTACACTGTCACCAAATGCATTGTTCTACAATGCTTCGAGATTGTTTTTCTCCTGTTTACAAGTTAGGTTCTTTTTTTTGTTTTTGTTTTTGTTTGTTTGTTTGTTTGTTTGTTTGTTTTTGTTTTCCAAGACTGGGTTTCTCTGTGCAGCTTTGGTGCCTGTTCTGGATCTTGCTCTGTGAATCAGGCTGGCCTCGAACTCACAGAGATCCTTTTGGCTCTGCCTCCCGAGTGCTGGGATTAAAGGTGTGTGCCACTGCCGCCCGGCTAAATTAGGTTCCTTTTAAGCATGAATTAATCACTTGAAAGTAATAATAAGAAGGTGAAATTAAATTAATCTATAGAGCTCCCAAATCATCTCACCTGGTTCATTGACTATATAAGAGTATTATTGACACCACATATAGTTATGTTTTCTTATTCTCCATACAGCAAGAGAGAGAGTAAATCCCTAAATAAATCAAATAAATATTGCAAATATACTTAATATGAGACTAGAATACTGAAAATTAAAAGAAATAAGAAAAAAACACTTTTTCTATGATTTTTTAAATACCATTTCTAGTTTTAGTTTGTTATAGTTGTATACAATATGATTATAACTGATATTCAATAATTTAATGGATTTTTCTACTTAATGAAATGTAATCTCAATGGTTATGACAAAATATATAGCGTTTTATCTGTGATAACACAATTCCTTTTTTATATAAAGATATAAACACATTGAAGAGATGTTTCAAGAATCTTGCTTCAGTGGTTACTCTGTCTATGAAAATAATTTCCATCTTCTTACCTAGTAGTCCAAGTTAAGTTCCCTTTGACATGTAAATGAATTAGTATTAAAAGACAGGGAGGGTGGAATGAATGGAGACTAGTCATAACATTGTCCTAAAAGTTATGAAATTGAAGATGAAAAATAATAATCTCCCTAGCTGTAGCAGAACTGTCTGAATGATCAGGTCAATAGAGAATCACTCATAAAGGTTGTCCCAAGGGATATTTTGGATCTGTACCATGAAAGGGTTTCACATTATCATCCCATTTTCAGACTATGTTTTATTTTATTTTACAGTGTTTATATGGGTGTTTTGCCTACATGTATATCTTTGCAACACTTGTGTACCCATGTCCCACAGAAACCACAAAGTGCAACAGATCAGATCTCATGAAATTGGAGTTGCAGACAGTTCTGCTGGGAATTGAACTTGCTATCTGTGGAAGAGCAGCCAGTGACCTTGAAAGATGAAGCATCTCCTAGAAACCACTCCCACATTACTTTTAGTTACACAGACTTACTATAGTTTTTCCCAGCTTTTAAAGTTACAGTGGACATGTATATACAAGGTTTTACCAAGGTTGTGTGATACACAGAGATTGCTAAAATTACCTGAAATAGCAAAACCTGCACCACTGTTTGTGGAGGGAGGAATCGGACATTCGGAGGTACTGTCTTGACACCACTCAAGAAAATCAGAGTACTTAAATATTTGTATATCTTTTGTTTATATTATATGTATGTGAAGTAGGGCAAGGTGTGTGTTGCATTGCACATGTAGATATTAGAAGACTTGATTATCTGAATTCCAGAGATTGAATTCAGGCCATCAGGCTTGGTGGTAAGCACTTCTACCAATTGAATCACTTTGCTGACCCAGAATATTTTTAGCTCTAGTCTCTATGATTTTCATTAAGAAGTGGGACCTATGTGTTGAGCATAAAATACAATATTGTGTTTGGTATCTGATATTACTATTTTTTCCTTTAGATATTAATTTAATGAGCTTTGTAGTTAGCCTTCATTTTGTAGACAACTGATATTTCAGAAGGGAAAAATTATGAAAAGCATAGGAAAAACTGCTGAGTAGTACTCCATTGTGTATATGTGCCACATTTTTTTTTATCCATTCTTCAGTTGAGGGACATCTAGGTTGTTTTCAGGTTCTGGCTATTACAAACAGCACTGCTATGAACATAGTTGAGCATGTGTCCTTGCGCAGCCTGCAGTGGGAAGGTGCTTGGACCTGCCTAGGCTCATTGTGCCAGGCTCTGCTGACTCCCCATGGGAGACTTTGATTTGGGGGATGTGAGATGGCTTGGGAGAGAGGGCTGGTGGGTGGGAAGAGAGAGGAGGTGGGATCTGTGGATGGTATGTAGAGTGAGTAGAAAATTTCTTTATAAAGAAAAATGAAAAAAAAAAAAGAAAAAGAAGGTTCAGGATTAGATCATGAAAAAAATTGGAAAGGAAAAAGTCAAACTTTTGCTATGATAGTATATATAAGTGATCCTAAAAATTCTACCAGGGAATTCCTACAGCTGATAAACATCTTCAGTAATGTGTCAGGACACAAGATTAACTCAAAAAAATCAGTAGCTCTCCTATATAAAAATGATAAATGGTCTGGGAAAAAAATCAGAGAAACATTACCCTTAACAATAGCCACAAATAATATAAAATACCTTGGGGTAACTCTAACTAAGCAAGTGAAAGACTGGAACTTTAGCTTGGCAGTGGTGACACAGGCCTTTAATCCCAGCACTCAGGAGGCAGAGCCAGGAGTACCTCTGTGAGTTTGAGGCCAGCCTGGTCTACAGAATAAGATTCAGGACAGCCACCAAAACTACACAGAGAAACCCTGTTTTGAAAAACCAAAAAAAAAAAAAAAAAAAGACTAGAACTTTAATTCTCTGAAGAAAGAAATTGAAGAAGATATTAGAAAATGGAACTATCTCCCATGCTCATGGACAGGTAGCATTAACATAGTAAAAGTGTCAGTCTTATCAAAAGCAATCTACAAATTTAAGGAAATCCCCATCAAAATACCAACTCAATTCTTCACAGACCTGGAAAAAACAATACTCAACTTCATATGGAAAAACACAAACAATTCTGTACAATAAAGCAACCTCTGGAGGCATCACCATCCCTGACCTCAAGCTCTACTATAGAGCTATAGTAATAAAAAACAGCTTGGTACTGGTATAAAAACCAACATGTGGACCAATGGAATCAAATGGAGTACCCTGACATTAATCCACACACCTATGAACACCTAATTTTTGATAAAAAAAAAACGTGCAATGGAAAAAAGAAAGCATCTTCAACAAATGGTGATGGCATAACTGTATGTCAACATGTAGAACATTGCAAATAGATCCACATCTATTGCCATAGACAAAACTCAAGTCCAAGTGGATCAAAGACCTCAACATAAATCCATTTACACTGAACTTGATAGAAGTTTATAGAAAGTAAGAATTAGTTTTGAACATATTGGCACAGGAAACTACTTCCTAAATATAACACCAGTAGCACAGACATTAAGAGCAATGATTAATAAATGGAACCTCTTTAAACTGAGAAGCTTCTGTAAGGCAAAGGACACAATAAATAAGACAAAACAACAGCCTATAGAATGGGAAAAGATCTTCACCAACCCCACATCTGACAGAGAGCTGATCTCCAAAATATATAATGAATTCAGGAAACCAGACATCAAGACACCAAATAATCCGATTGTAATTTGTTTTAAAAAATACTTGGATAATTTATGGTGGATTAATTCTTGGAAATGTAGAACTGTTAATTTTTATTCCACCTGGCCACACAGTGAAACGCCAACAAAAATACTTTAATTACACATAGGACATTTTGTGCTCTCAAGACCGGGTGAATCTGATATTGAACTGCTTTCAGTGATTCTCCTGTCAGTTGGCCTTCCCATACATGAACTAACCTGTGAATTCATGTGGTCATTGGAAGCCTGCACTATAAAAAGCAGAACGGTAACAGAGAATGTCAGCTTTACCAGTGCAAAGTCGTACCTCTAAAGGCTAAACACATATTCTCCAGAATAGAGGTTTTTATAGGTCAGCTTACTGCATAATAATTTTTCACATCTCTAGGGATTTTACAAAAGAAGTTGAGATAAGCAAAATATGAAAGGTATATTATACATGAGACCAAAATTTTCCCTGAGTCTATGTCGATACTGACCTTTACCTTTTTAAGTATTAGAACCACACCCCAAAATCAGAAACAAAGCTAATTAGATGATAATGACATTTTCACATTACTCAAATAACTCAAAGCTAGTTTTATAAAATACAATATATTGTGTATCTATGGACTCTGTTATATCATTTAATCCATTATAATATAGCTAATTCTTAGCTACAGCAGTTCAACCCATTCATCTGCAAAGATCTTCACACTGAGCAACATCTCCCTAGGTCCTATCTGAATTTTGGGAGTGGTTGTATAAAAATAACCTACATTTTTCAAAACTATATATTTCTACCCATGTTCTCTTTATTTTCCAATCTGAATTAATAGATACTCATATTCACAAGAGTCATCTTAAATTCACAGGTGAATTTTCTATGCAAATTGCTTAGGAGCCACTGTGTAACATTCCAACTCAGTTATTCTGTACTTTTAATGTGTGAGACAAAGTAAGAACTTTGTAAGTTATTGAGGGTTTACTCTCAAAAGAGATGCTAGGGTCTAGTTTCTGTCTCTCTGTGCCTCTACCCCTCTCTCCTCCTCTGGCTGTATGTATCATCATTTTGATATTTTTGTGCTACCTGAGCTCTTACCAGGATGTAGTTCTAATCACCAGTATTGAGCTACTGTACATACCATGCCTTTGAGCATCCAAAAGTGTAAGTTGAATAGCTGTTTTTGTTTCATTTTTTATAGCAACTGTCTCCTCCTATTTCACTGTACTAGGACTAAGTTGAAGAATATATCATTTTAATTCAATTGGTCATGTTAGAAATATGCTATGGACTACCTGTACAAAATATAGCATTTTGTATCATAATTCACTTTTTTAAGTTTTCACAAGTAACTTTGTATCTTAACTGTATAAAATGTTTTCTCAGAATATAGAAATGCACAAGGATACATATGTAGATCTATATTTATCTGTCTATATATAGAGAGATGATAGGCATAGACATAGATAGAGATAGCTAGATAGATGATAGATAGAAGATAGATAGATAGATAGATAGATAGATAGATAGATAGATAGATAGATAGATAGACAGACAGAGAGAGAGAGGGAGAGAGAGAGAGAGATGATAGATCCATACAGTAATGGTTAAAGCAGATTTTCTTAGGGTATGAATTCTAACAGTAACTCTTGACTAAATGTGGTAGGGAAAATATGATTGCATTCATATCGTTACAAAGCTTCCGTCTCTTGGTTTTAGGTAAATGTAAGTTAATAGAACAGTTCTGAAATATATTTGTTGTATTTGAAACCCAAGGTAGTACTAATCTTTCTGGTTTATTTCAGATATATGGAAAGCAGTAAGAATGACAGAAAGGTGAAATGACAAATAATAATAGCATTACAAATAAAAGCAGTTTATGTACTCACATACAACATCAGAATGTATATCCAGTTCAAGACTTTTTGACTTTGAAACAAAACTTCCATGGTTGCATTCCATTCTTCTACATAGTTTTCTTCCTTGTTGTCTGATTCCTTGGTGAAGGACGGGAGTAAAGAAGTCACACATTTTTAAAAGGAATGATTTACACCTAAACCATGTTGAGATAATTTATAGTTACTTTAAAGTAGCAAAATGTATAAAAAGAAGATAAAAAGCAAGATGAGCTAACCATACCAATGTTACACATTTTTTTTCTACTCAATGGTTAAAAAAAAGAAATAAGGCAAGGATGTTTGGAAAGAAATGACGAGTGAATTTATCAAATTTATCCTTTACCAAATCCAGAGTTCATGAATCTCTGGTTTTCGTTCCTTATACTTTGGCTAAAAGTCACGTGACTAGAACAATGTTTTCCTTCCCTTCCATCTGCTTACCAATCCATCTCTGACAGGGTATCTCTCAATGTTTTAACAAGCCCACATCACATGATTTTCATGTTTCTGCCTCTTTTCCCTCTCTGTGCTCCATTGCTGTAGGGAAAATCCTCTTCCCTTCTTTTATTTACAACATTGAAGTGATATGTAAGTATTGTCTTTATCTTCCAAACAAGTAGAATGGTAATTATCAATCTATTGTTTAAATAGAATTCATTTAACATTTACTATGTGTTTGTGCACCTCACTGTGTTTGTGGATGCCAGAGGACAACTTAAGGGGAATATGTTCTCTTCTTCCATGTGAGTGCTGGAGATCAGGTTTTCTGGGAAGTGCCTTTACCCACTGAACCATAGCATATGCTATCAATCTATTATTTAATAAATAATAAATTGTAGACTAATGATAGGAATTTTTAAAACATTTTTTAAAGTATAATTTTTTCTTTCCCTGTTGAATTTTTCATTTGTTTTAAAAGTGTGTATTGGATAGCTCATTATGGCTATTTCTGCATATAAAATTAGAAACAGAAATTTATGATGATGATATGGAATTTACATAATTTGTTCCTTATTTATGAGCATATGTAACAACCTTATTCTTGTGTGTATACACATAAACATTTTTTTATTTTTGGAAGAATGATGAATAGCTAATGCTTCTTTTTAGACCATTTTGTTTAGATATTAATGCCTTTTTCACAAACAATAGAATTTCAAACATTTTTCATTTTAAATTAAAGTAATTTAACAAGCAAAATAATCATTGTGAATATGAAAAAGCATTCAAATAAAAGATTTTAAAGTAATAGAATGAATACATAGAGGTCATCAATGTGGATCAAAGGCCCCAAAGCTGTCAATCTATAAGCAACTAAAATTAGTTCACATTCTAGTGTAATATCAGAGTACAAAAAAAAGTCTATTAAAAAGTTTATTAACTGTTCCAACCAAACCAAACTAATGGGAACTCATGAAATTTAGAACAACACCTGTGGAGTTTCCATGGGACTGGACTAGGCCCTCTGCATATGTGAGACAGTTGTGTAATTTGATCTGCTTAAGGGAGCACCAGGCAGTAGGATCAGGATCCATCCCTGGTGCATAAGCTGGCTTTTTGGAGCCATTACCTATGGTGGGACACCTCACACAGCCTCAATGCAGGGGAAGGGGCTTGGACCTGCTCTCTACTGAATGTACCTCCCCATGGGAGGCCTTAACTTCTTGCAGGAGGGAATGGGAGGTAGGGGGTAAGAGAAGAATGGAGGAGTAGGAAGAGTGAAGAGGAGGATCTCTGATTGGTACGCAAAATGAATAATAAAATTCCTTAAGAAATTAAAAAAAAGAATTACACATAAATGTGAGGCTAAATTTTCTTGATGTATTTAAACAAAAATAGAATATGCGTCATATTTAATATGGAGAAAATAAATTTATTTAATATAATTAAGGAATTAAAAAGTTTTTTTTTAAAGTGGTGAATTATATTGATCAGTTTCAGATGATCCCAGGATATGTAAATGAGAGATTTTACAGAAAGAGTTAACTAAAGTGACAAGATACACTGTAGATGTGGGCAGCAATAGTCATGTAATATTTTACTGTAGATGTGGGCAGCAATAGTCATGTAATATTTCACTGTAAATGTGGGCAGCAATAGTCATGTAATATTTCACTGTAGATGTGGGCAGCAATAGTCATGTGATATTTCACTGTAGATGTGGGCAGCAATAGTCATGTGATATTTCACTGTAGATCTGGCAGCAATAGTCATGTGATATTTCACTGTAGATGTGGGCAGCAATAGTCATGTGATATTTCACTGTAGATCTGGGCAGCAATGGTCATGTGATATTTGACAAAAATTGAAAAGGAGAAATGAGTTGTAAATTTATCTTCTTGGCTTACTGAGTGTAGATGCAATGTGACCCAGACAGCTAACCTTCCCACTGCCTTGACATCCATACCCTGACATCCCCACCACACTTCAAACTGTGAGCCATATTTGCTTTCCTGTGTGTAAATTTTTCTTGTATTTTGTTAGATCAATTTAAAATGTAACTAATATAAACACTACAAAACAAAGACAGTCTTTCACATTTATTTCAGAAAACAGTTATTTTCATATATATCAATAATTCGTTCATTCTCATATGAACTGATTATTGATATTTGTGATATTATTATTATCACCATTATTACTATTATGAAAACTTTAAATTTGTCATGTGATGTAAAATGTTGAAAAATATGGACCAAGGCTTTTAAATGTTTCATACGTTATGAAGAAGATATACTGGCAACTTACAGAGTACAAAAGTGCTATACTGAAGGAGGAAAAATTAAATGAAGAGTAAGGAAACACTGGGTCTGACAAATGTTGAGAAAGATACTGAATATGCATTTATATCTTGTATAGCATTAACACAATTTGAATTAAAAAATTAATTCTTATTTTGGGAGTATATATTGGCCCATAAATTCTTGGCTGCTTATACTACACAAAACTACTGTAAGTCAGCAGAATATACTCTAAAAGTTGCATGGATGAATTAACTGGTGATTATATCTAGTTTAGAAATTCCCTTCTCCAATACTGAGCTCTGATTTTGCCTTGTGTATTGCAGGTTGTGCTCATCCTAGTAATTTTAGATACAGAAGTGGATATTATTTTACAAAACTTGTTTATTAATTGACCATGAGAGATACCATTATACTATCAAATATTTGATAAAACTCTGGAGCTCAATAATAATTCACTAATGTTGAATCTTATATTAGCACCTGTACAAATTCACCTAATTGAGATGAGTATGGCTTATTTATCCATTAAATTTTACATTGAAAAATTATCATTGATTTCAAATCCAATTTTTTTTTAATTTACTCATTGGAATGTGAGTGACTGAACACAGGGTTTGTGTTATCTATAATGAAGATAATTATTCTTTTGGTTCCTATGAACTACTGAATTTTAGAGTCATTCCACTGGATTATCAAGGAGATGTTTAGTAAGGCATAGAGATATGTCTTGTCCCAGTTCAGAAGACAGAACTGGATATATAACCTCTGATGCAAAGTACAGACAAAATAGGGAAGGATTATCCAACTTCACAATTTGCCATATAAATTTGAGGATTACTGCTGCAAATTAATCTAACTACACAGGCACTGCATTTTGCCATAAATTTTCATATTAGAATATCTATTGCTGATTAAATATTTTCCACTAACAAGACTGAATCCAGAAATAGCAGGTTTTGACTTTAAAGCCAGAATATAAATACCACAATCTTATTAATAGTTAAGATCTTAGAATGTTGACTTCCTATGATTAGCAGGAATGCAAACACACAACATATATAGATCTTGGAATGTAAAGAGGTTCTAATTATGTTATAATTTTTCCAGACCAAGACATCAAAATCATACAGTAATCTGTTTTATTACCAAGGCAAATGGAAGATAAGAAAACTCCTAAGATTAAGTTAAATATTAAGGGATGAAGTGATGGTTATAGAGTAAGACAGGGTAATCTCTTTCCCAAAAACATTGTATCAGGAAAGTAATTACAAAAGTTGCAAGTGCTTACAGAAAAAAGTTTAGTAAAATTACACAATGGGGACTGAGATAGTCTAAATAGTATAAATTAAAGGTCTTATTTATATATACCAATGTCATATTTCCATACTAGTATAAAATATAATTTGGTAACTTTTTCATGCTCTATTACTCTTTTGTCTCCCTCTCTGCACTTTTGCAATTCCCTAATACTTCCATTTTTGTTTCTAGTCTTTTTATTAATTTGACCACTTTCCCACATATGAAAGAAAGTATGTGATATATGTCTTTTATGATCATATCCAGATCTATACGTGTTCCTCTACACAAATATAACTTGATTCTACTTTAGAGATGATTATAACCCAATATTGAATGGCTTCCTTTTTTTTTTTTTTTTTTTTTTTTACTTTTTGAGACAGTTTCTTTCTGAAGTCTTGGCTGTTCTGGAACTAGCTCTGTTGTTCAGGCTGGCCTCAAATTCACAGAAGTCCACCACCAGCCTGTGCCTCCTGAGTGCTAGGATTAAAGCTATGTGCCACCAGTGCCCTGCTGCATATACAATACTCTAGTCGGAAGGTTTCTCCATTCCCACCAAGCCCCTGCAGTGCCATGGCACACTTATGAAATAATCACTCAGAAGCTTATATTCATTATAACTGCTTGGCCATTAGCTCAGGTTTATTACTGACTAGCTCTTAGACTAGAATTAACCCACAATTCTTATCTATGTTTAGCCACATGGCTTGGTACCTTTTCTCAGTTCTGTCTTGACATCTTACTTCCTCTGTGTCTGGCTGGTGACTCCTGACTCAGCCTTCCTGTTCCCAGAATTCTCCTCTCTGCTTATCCCACTTATACTTCCTGCCTGGCTACTGGTCAATCAGCATTTTATTTATCAACCAATCAAAGCAACACACATTCACAGCATACAGAATGACATTTTTTTCTTTTTTAAAAAATAAATTATTTATTCTCTATTGAGAATGTATTTCATATGCTATATTCTGATCCTGATTGTCCTCTGTTCAGTTCCTCTCAGATTTTTCCAAGCTCCACCCAAATTTATGACATTTTTTTCTTCTCTTTTGAAATACAGGAAAACAAACCAACCTAAACTGACTAATAAAATGAGGGAAAAAAAGTATAAGAATTACACATAGCCACAAAACCCATAAAAACACAGAGTAGGAATCCATATTACATCAGTAAAATATAAGTTATAAAAATGTCCTAATAAAACAATATGATATCAAAATTTGAAGGGAAGGAAGAGGGATTATATGAGCAAGGGGTGTCAGGATCATGATGGGGAAATCTACAGCAACAATCGAACCAAGCTCATACGAAATCAAGAACATAGGACAGATAGCTGTGGAATCTGCATGGGACCAGACCTCTGCATAAGGGAGAGAGATCTTTAGCTAAGTCTGTTAGAGTGGCCCCTAGCAGTGTGATCAGGATCTATCCCTGGTGCATGAGCTGGCTTTCTGGAACCCAATACCTATGGTTGGATACTTTGCTCACTCTTGATGCAGCAGGGAGGGGCTTGGTCCTACCTCAACTGAATGTACCAGGCTTACCTGCCCCCTCATTTGAGGACTTACCCTTTCGTAGGAGGGCATGAGGGATGGATTGTGGAGGGGAAGGTGGTGGGGGAAGAGCAGGAGGAGGGATGAAAAGGAGATCTGTGGTTGGTATGTAAAATGAATAAAAAATAAAAATTTTTAAAAAGTCTACAAAAATAGCATCTGTTTCTTGCTGAGCATGGAGCCTACTCTTAAGTGTGATTTGTGTAATTTGAGTGTCCTGTGGAAAATAAATAAGTTTAAAGTAAATAATAAATGCTGGAAGCATCATAAAAACTACTGTATTCAATGTGTTGTGTTGGGTATGTTTTTTAAAATAAAATTATTCATAAGAAGGCCTAAATATATAGCCTGATTATTTTTTAGCAATTAAAACCACAACCAATTACATCATCCAAATGTTATACCATTCTGATAATCAATGTCATGATTGTTTAATTGTTAAGATATTCATTAAACTAATAAAATAAGTAATATGTAATTTTTATGAAATATTACTTGGACACATAAGTATTTATTATTATAAATAATGAAATATGACATATTTCTACACAATTATGAAATAAATTTCTCTTTTTCTTTTTGTGTTATAAATTTATAAAAGAAAATAAGTAATGCCTTATTTTCATGACTTTGTTTTATCTACTCAATTGCTCTAGTTAGTTGAACACATGTTGCATATCCTACCAGATTGAGATTTGATTAGCATTTTTCACCTTTGAATCCCCAGTGCCTAAGAGCTCACATATAATTATCTCTCCATATAAATCTGTAGAGTAGATTAGAACAAAAATAAAGACAAAAACAGTTTGTGACAGAAAAAGTCCCACAGTTAAGATAAATATCTTTGAAACAGGAATACATAATGAGTAAGGATAGGCAAACAGAAAACTATAATTAAGTGTATTTAATTTGTGCTTTAAATGTCTAGAATTTATGAAAATAATAACCTGAAGAATAACCCTATAGATTCTTCTCATGCACACTGTATATTGGGCACTGGAAACTTTGATAATTCTATAGACAATGGGTATAAAGCTGTATTTTGCTAAGATTATATAGTCTTCCTGAGATTTGATAAAATGGATAGAAAGTACAGTGTTAACTTATTTCATGTTTTCTTCTCCCAAACAGTTTACCGATTTCAGATTTTTACAACTGACTATTGTTCCATGAGTTCTGGCAAGTAAATATTGCTTTGGTAAAATGGAATGAAACAGACTGGTCATTGAATTCTTGTGTGCAATGTAATTCAGTTGATGTGCAGCATTTTGTTATCCCACACAACATTTCTAATATGGGTGAGATAGACACAAGCCTTAACTTTGCTTGATCACAAAATTCTCATTAAACAACAGGGAAAATAGCAATTGGTCAATCCCATAACTTGGTTTTTTGTAATCTGCAAAACTGTTTTTTGTTCATTATTTTATTGAATACTTTGAGACTGGACAAGAGTTCTATGTTCAAATGTCATTATTCTGTTAAGATAAAATGGAAGTTACTCCCAGAAATAAAATGGACATATATCTCAAAATATTTATATTATAAATTTTATGGAAAATATGCATTTTCCACTTTTCAAAGAGTATTAACTAAATTAATTATTCCCACTCTCAGTTAAAATGGGATGAGAAAGTTGTTAATATGCTCCGTATTCCTCTATAAACTCTATTTCTGTACTGAATTTCAAGAAGCAATTTGCTCTTTGCCAAAGTTTCTTTGAAAGTTTATATTAACAGAAAATGCCCCAGAAGCTTGTATTCAGATTAATTTGATGGCACATATTCTTGAGTGAGTTTCTTGTTCTTTGATGACTCTAGCTTATATCAAGTTGACAACAATCTTACTAACACACCTCTTCTACTACAGGGAAATCTGATTATCTTGGCTGTTATACTCAGAATAAGGAAATGTTGTTCATAGATCTTTAGTACTATCCTTATAAGGTGTGACTGAACAAATTTTTGAATTAGTTTCAGGATCTTTTGTCTCTACACTGTGTATTTCTCAGTTGTCTCCTTATTCTGGGACAGAGTAACTCCAAAGAGCGAAAGTGCTATAACTCCTTCTCCTCAGGTGGAGCAAGTCAACTCTTCCCCATCCATGAGCTATCTCAAGCTCTGAATGAACTCCAGAAAATAGAGTAACACAATGTTTTCTCAATGAACATTTTGTCAAGAAGAGTAAAATGATCTAACATATGAAAATTGTCTTCATTTTAAGATGCTTTAAAGAAACATAAAATAATTTATATGATATTGACCTTGTAGGCCATAAAAAAATCTCAACATGTCAAACAGAAATTTCCTGCTAATTGAGTCTCCTAAGGTAACTGTTTCAGAGGCCTGTATATGGTGATATTTTATTTGTACTAAAATGTTATTTATATGTTAATAAAGTTGCCTGGGGGTCAGAGCTATTAGAGCCATAGCAAAAGCTGGGCGGTGGTGGTGCACGCCTTTAATCCCAGGACTTGGTAGGCAGAACTAGGTAGATCTCTGTGAGTTCAGGGACACAGCCAGCATTGGAGACACATGCCTTTAATCTCAATACCAACCATAGAAGACCTGGAGGTCTGTACAGACAGGCAGTGACAAGGCAGTCATGTGGTTGGGTTTACAACCAATGAGAAGGCAGAACAAAGTTTTTATAAAGACAGACACACAGGAAGTAGGTCTCTTGTGGAGAGGTAGGACAGCAGCGGCAGGGAAGGGTAAGGTTTTTAATCTCAGCTCTTAGCTATCGCTCTGACCTCTTGGCTTTCATCTCTGAATTGGCTCTGTGTTTCTTTTTTTTTTTTTTTTTTTTTTTTTTTGGTTCTTCGAGACAGGGTTTCTCTGTGTAGTTTTGCACCTTTTCCTGGAACTCACTTGGTAGCCCAGGCTGGCCTCGAACTCACAGAGATCCGCCTGGCTCTGCCTCCCAAGTGCTGGGATTAAAGGCAGGCTCTGTGTTCCTTATTTAATAAGACAGTTGGTTACATCTACACCTGTACTTGGAGTTTACAGGAAGTTTACTGTGCTTTCAACTTCAATTCTTCTCATAAATAAGATTTTCTTCATGTTCTTTTTTTCTTGGGACTTACTTTTTCTATGCAATCTAAGAGCAGCTGTATACTGCTCAGTTCGTTTCCCCCTTTTTCTTTAATGCTAAGATTAAATGAAACAGGCTGTTTTTATTGTTATCTTTTCACATAGGCAAGTTCCTTAAAAATTCTATTTTGCTATAGTATATTGTAACTGTACAGAGTAACTTTCATATTTCAAAAAGGTTTTTGCTAGCCAATTCAAAATGTCCTACCATTACAGGCTGGAGTTTTAAAAATAATTTCTTAGCCATTTGTAGATTTGTTTTTAGGATTTAAATTATGTTTAAATTAAACACCTCCTCTCTTGCATACATTGCATCTATGATTTTTTTTAAATTTAGAACAAGACATTATATTGTTATTTTAGCATTTATTTTTCTTTAAGAATTTTAGAATCAGTCTTGGAGATATTTCAGTTAATTTTCATAAATTCAATCTTTTTTATTCAAGGTTTTCTAACAAGCTCTGTCTACAATGAGTACATTTTTTCTGTACTACTGCAAAGGCATAGTTCAGAGATGTGTGCTCAAGGTCAAGGCTTAAATGAAATTTCCGCACTCTTACTGGAGTAGCATGAAATGTTTCCCAACTCTGTGTGAGTTCTAAGAATAACTAAAGCTCTTGCTCTCAAGCAGTTTTCTCATGCATGGCCTCTTGAATTTTATTATATTCATGTTCGGCTTAAGATTCAGTCAAACATTTCAGTGCTTTCCTCTTATTCATTTGTGGAACACTTTCAAGATTTTTTGGCTTTCTTTTGATTATTGTCTTCATATATTTCAGTTATCTTGGTCTTTCTCATTCTTACCTTTGTCTTCTATTTAGCAAAACAATCATGTATTTCCTGAAATCCAAATCCTATGCTGCACTACAGAAATTGGCTCCAATTAAAATAATACTTCAGGCTTGGGCATTCCAAACAGCTCTCCCTATTTATTTAGTTCCCTTGAAAAATCATAATCCTTTGTTGCTATTCTCTGTCAGAGTGAGATTCCTCATATATTTCACCGGTATTCTCATGCTGATATTTTGTTATATAGGGAAAGATGCACTGCAGTTGAGAAAGGACTATAGGCAGATTTTTATCCAGTAATATTTTATGAAATGCTTACATAGGATATTCTATTAATATATGATATTTTGGTTTGCTTGGTTTTTTGTGATAATAGGAGGAACATAGAGTCATAAGATAGAGCACAAGCTGTCCATAAGTCATCCTCTTTCCTCAGCTCCAAAATCCCATATGCAGATTGCTGCCTTTTTCTAAAAAAGGATTCATCTAAATGTCTTCAATGTTATTGACTTACTTGTGGATTCATAATGGCATTCGAGTCTCTATTTTAAGTTATATTATGAGACATTCAAATTGCTTTTGTTCTGGGTTTACAGTAGTATGACGGCTATTATTGGTTGTCAACTCCACTACATCTCGCATTAACTAAAAAACAACTATGGATATTATTTGGTTAAAAAAATGGGGGGTCCCTGTTATTTGGACGAGTGATGTGTGGGAGGACCCTGTTGAATCTGAGAACTTTGAACCTTTAGATTCTCAAGGGTTTATCTCACCTGAGGAAGTAGTCTCTCTACCCTCAGTAGAAGATGCACTCCCATTCCCAAACCCTGAAATATTGCCTTTTCCACATTTGACTGGGAGATTCATCCTTCATTGTCTGCAAATAAGCAGTGACATTCTCTGAAGGAGGTGCCAGGCAATACAATACTCATGGTTCTCATGGCTCAACTAATAGTTGTCTCTGGAAATACAGTCAGCTGGTGGTGGCACATACCTTTAAGCCCAGCACTCAGCAGGCAGAGGCAGATGGATCTCTGTGAGTTCAAGGCCAGCCTGGTCTACAGAGTGAGTACCAGGACAGCCAGGACTGTTTTACAAAGAAACCCTATCTTGGAAAACCAACCAACCAAACAAACAAACAAAAAAAGAACTACAACAAAGAAACCAGGTAAAACATGCTCTTATATGGGAAATAAAAAATATAGTCCATGAGGAGGTACACTATACTACTAAATGGTTTGATGAGTTTGCTAATTCATCCAAGCAGAAGTCAGGGAATATATATGGGAATACATTTTAAAACTATGGGGTAAAGATGGAAGGAACACAACTAGATCAGGCTGAGTAAATTGATGTGAGGTAACTGAGTGGAGATTCTAGGTTTATTTGGAAGCTAAAACATTTTTTTTAAAAAAGTGTCAACATTTTGTTGGAATGGTTGGCTGAAACATTTGTTAAAAGATGGCCTACTGAAAAAGAGTTGAAGTTGTCTGATGTACCTTAGTTTAATGTTGATGAAGTGATTTTAAGGTTCAGGGAAATTGTAATGCAAGTGTGCACTATGCGGTGTAAAACCTAATCCTCTACAATGGGAAGGCCCAGAAAACGTGCCCTTTGATAATCCCATAAGACACAATTAGGTGAGAAGAGCGCCAGCACATTGGAAGAGCTCTGTTGTTGCCCTTTTACTTGTGCTGGAGCTTAGGGTTGGTGACACTACTGTTCAGGTTAAAGAAATTAATGCAACACATTTAATTGGGCCTCTGGGCAGCAGTATCCAGGAGACAGCACTGAATCGCAAAGAGCGAGGTCATCATAGTTACTGTAATACGCAGCATAGGTAGAGAAATGTCCATAATGGCTTGACTAGTCATAGGCAGCACAGTCAAAGTGATTTTTATGGTGGCATGACTCAGATAGACCTCTGGCACTTGTTAATCAACCATGTTTCCATGCATGAAATAGTTAAGAAGGCTACTAAAATTTTATTTGACCTATATAAGCAGGAACAATCTCAAAAAATTGGGGGAAAAAGCTACTTTGGATCATAGCAAAGGGAATCTAAGGTTGTGAACCAATTTCTAGACGTGAGCCAGTAAGCAGACAGAGAAACTGTTGAATGAATGGATGAATGTTCAGGTCCCCCTGTGGAAGGACCTTGATAAAATACCCAAGAGCTTTACCATTAGTCTTTCTCCAGTTCTTACGCAGAGAGACCTATAGCCTTTTGCAAGGGTAGCTGTCCACTAAGAAAAAGGAACCTATCAGAATTTGTAGGGTCTCTTTAATACTGGTTCTGAATTGACACTGATTACAGGTGATCCCAAGAAACATTGTGGCCCTCAAGTTAAAGTTGGGACTTCTTGAGATCTGGTGAATAATGAAGTTTTGGTTGAGGTCCAGTGGGTCTTCAAATTCAACCTGTGGTTAATTCCTCAGTCCTGGAATGGATAACTGGGATAGACATGCTTAGAAGTTTCAGTATTCACACATTCATTCTCTATCATTTGGACTGAGGGAGATAATGGTTAGAAATGCTAAATGGACCAGGTGGTGGTAGCTCATGCCTTCAATCCCAACACTCAGGAGGCAGAGGCAGGCAGGTCTCTGTGAGTTCAAGAACAGCCTGGGCTACAGAGTGAGTTCCAGGACAGGCACCAAAGCTACACAGAGAAACCCTGTCTCAAAAAAAAAAAAAAAAAAAAAAAAAAAAAAAAAAAAAAAAAAAAAAAAAGAAAGAAAGAAAGAAAGAAAGAAAGAAAGAAAGAAATGTAAATGGAAGCCAGCTGAGGAAAATACTGAATCAGTAACAGTATCAGTTCAGTATAGGAATGCAAATCAGCGCCTGCATGAAAGACATGAAAGATGAAAGGGATGGGGTATTTCCTGGCACATCTCCCTTTAACTTTGGTAGATGGCCAGTGCAAAAGACAGATGGATGGATGGTGGAGAATGACAATTGACTAGTGAAAACTCATCTAAGTGGTGACTCCAATCACAGCTGTGGTATGCTTTCTTGAGCAGATTAACACATCCTCTGGTACATGCCATGCAACTACTGATCTTGAAAATGACTTTTTCATGGAACCTGTGTCTAAGGACAACTAGAAGTAATTGCTTTCATTTGGCAAAGGCAGCAGTATACCTTTAAAGCATGACATAAGGAGATATCATTGAGTGTCAAGTTGAAAAAAGGTGAACTTTGGTTGGCTTTTTGTGGCTGTGGTCACCTTGACTATCTCCAGAATTAATTGTAACCCAGGGACTGAGTATATCTGTGAGGGATTCTTCTTAAATTATTTGCAGAGGGAAGACCCAACTCTAATCTGGATTTTTTAAATGTGAGAATATCTACCTTTAATTTGGGCCACATCTTCTGGTATCAGCCTATATAAAGGTCATGGAAGAAGGAAGCTCTTGACTCTTTGGCTGCTTGCCCTCACTCTTTTTGGTAAAACTGTTCTTTCACTGGCATTAGAGCCTACTTCTTTGGAATCCTGATATATATGAAAACAGGTGAGACACCCAGCCTCATGCACTCAACAATTACTCGATTCTTGGACTTTATGTTAGTAGACAACCATTGTTGGACTAGCTGGACCAGCATGTAAGGCACTCTAACAAATCCCCTTTATTTGTGTATTCATTCTATAAGTACTGTTCCTGTAGAGACTCCTGGTAAATAAAAATAGATTAGTATCAACGTAGGCTTTCTGAGGTCTGTAGTAAATGTTGCAGGTTTGAGTGAAGTTTCTCAAGTTACACTGCTAGGGATCCTGCATCCCTGCAGTTTCTCAGTGAGGTCAGGTCAGTTTCTCTTCAATTCTAGTACAAGGATTTTCCAAGTATTCTCTGATGCTTTTCATCCCTAGTGCATGTATTCTTATTCAGTGAGTCTCAAGATATGCTTGTACAGATTTCAGAGGCTCTTATACTTGACCCTGTGCCCACTCTTTGCTCTAGTTATCTACAACAAACTCTCAAGGTTTTAATTTCCAATTCGGTTTCTTTCACATATTTGTGCTTATTTTTATTTTATTTGAGAGTATACCACTATGTGTGAATGACTACTTGTCACAAAAAACAATAAATGAAAAATGTTGATTACACACACACACACACACACACACACACACACACACATTGTCAAAACTATGATTCTGCTTATCAATAAAATGTAAAGTACAAATAAATATTTTTGTAGGGGTTAATTTTGCATGAATTTAAATTTGTTACTTATTAGCCAACTGACATGTCATATCTCTACTTCTGTTACTTCCAACGTCACATAGTTTTTTTTATGTACTTGCACCTAACCTAAAATAGTTTGTTCTTTGTTTCCTATCTATGTTACCTCCTTTCCCAAAATACCCAAGCAAGAGCTGGAGTGCACAATTCGTTTATAAGAAGGATCTACTAATTGATGAAAGTGATTGGAAAACTGCGCTCCATTTAATAACTCTGAGATTTTATGCACACAGACACATTTTTATAATGGAAATATTTCAATATGCTTATGATGTGTGCTATGTGTTTTCTTAAATTTCTTTCATTTTTCTGGATATCTGATTTGATTTTGTACAAGTGTTATTCCATTTTTAACATTTTTTTTTAGTATTTTGAACAAGAGCTGATTTCTAATATCACTTATAGAAATAAAATCATACCAAAATCTGTGTATTATTTAGGTAAGAACATTGTGTTCAGGAGCATGGCATTGTTATTCTTCAGAAGTGGAACTCTGGAGAACAGTATGATGTTGCCATCTGGAGCAATAACAAGCACAGGAAGGCAGCAGATGTCCAGACCAGCTTCGCCTAGTCAAAATGAATGTAACAAGTAGCTCAATTTTTCACTGGGGGACAATTTGTTTGGGGGGAACTTTTTTACTTTCTCTCAATCACTGATCTCTCATTTGTATTTCTGAAACTGCCCTAAGCACAGGATTCATTTCCCTGAATGATCTTTTTCTCATCATAAAAAATATCACTGGGTTATTGAAGACAGATTGTTGTTAAGCTTATCTCCCTCCTGTCATAATCTCTTTAATTGTTGAAAATGACTCATGTGGGAAGGAGATTTCAAGTAAGGTGATTATTGCAATATCTAACTGGATAACAACTTTATATTTCTTCTTGTATCTCTGTACATTCAGTCCCTTTTCAACATGGTGGATTGGTTGATAATTAATTTACATATATATATACATGTACATATACATATATATGTATATGTGCCTATAATCTAACTGATAATTGACAAAAATTCATAGACAAATGTAATATAGCCATTTAAAATCTTTCCAATTTCACCTACCCTTTAACATATTTTTCCAGCTTGACCTTTTATAAATTAGCAGATATTTTCAGATTCTTATTTTATTAAGTCCATATAGTATTATAGTACTCAATACACAAATACATTCATCTAATAACAAATCTACTTATTCATTAGCATACATCTCTCTGTAGTATTAAATCAATATCTAACATACCACCCACAAATGATACGACATAAAGGATAAATAAACATAAATGACATGATTGCTAGTAAGTTCAGGGAAGTAATTGTGATGTACATAAATGACACCACTTCCATTTAAATTACCCTGGCTGTGGCTCAGTAAGTGCCTTCAGGTAACATACTCAAAAGAACAGGTTCAATCTCCAGCAACACTAAGTAGTTAGTAAACATATACACAAATATATTCATGTAGATATAGATTCCTCAGGTTGTTAAATACATTGTTGTCATGATGAGTTTTAAGAATGAGTATGTGGATGTAAAACTTTTTTCTCTCTTTTTAATAAAACTTTTCCTGATTTTCAATGTCTATGCAAGATCTTAGACAGATCATAAACTTTCAAGTGTAAAGTTTTCTCTGAGAAATTGATTATTGGTTTAGAGAAAATTTAAAAATATTTCACATTTAAATGTTTAGAAATCTTAGTAAGAAATTTTTTATTTAGACATTTCAAAAGAATTGATAATTGCCACTTGAACATTACATAGAAAATTAAGGTTTATGTATAAGTTAAATCTATAAAATGTAGATTCTAGTAATTGCCTGTTGTATGAAGAGTTCATAATCCACCTAAATGGAATAAATGGTCATTTCAATTGCTTGTCTCATTTAAAGGAAAAAAGTAAAATAAAAGACCATTTTATTAGTGTTACTTTAATTAGAAACTATTTTATTGTAAGATCAATCAATTAAATAAACATTTAGCTGATTTATCATCATTATTAATTTTTATATTGTTCCCATTAGTTAAAGACATGTTTTGCAGTTTATTTTAAAGAAATGAAATGTCTGTTGTTAAAGCATATAGTTGTTTGTCAAGTAGATGTCTCTTTTTTAAATATTCTGTTTATCTCTACAGTTTATTTTATTTTATATTGAATTTATTGTATTTAAATAAATATTCTCACCAGTAATATTAACAGTAGCTTGATTTGTCATTTTATTTTGTTCTATTATTATAGAAATTTCATGCAATTTTTAGTTCATTAGAACATGGTATTTAAGGTAAACTCAGTCCATTATCCTGGACCATGGTAAGACATATTTGTCTATAAAAATGAAAAATCTCCTACTTTCTTTGAAGTACTGTATTTTTGCATCATGAAGTATGTGATAACAGTGAAATCTAAATGAAAATAGTAAATTTATGTATTATTAACATAATACACAAAAAAGTAAATCATTCCAAATGACAATGCATAGTATTTTATCTCTTAAGGTATCAAAATTCGATTAATTGAAGCAAAAGTATGTTGGTGTATTTTAAGATAACCTGGAAGATATTGTCAAATGCTTTTTCATATACAACAATTAACTGTTTCTTTTGTTTTTTTTTTGAGATATATTTTCACTATGAACCACAGGCTAGCCAAGAATTAGTGATTTCTTCTCTCATATACTCACAACAGGGATTATGGGCTGAAGTCCCTATGGCTCACTCCTGTTAGGAATTTACTGATTTATGAGTACTTTGAAGTTAACTATGTAATTTCTTTTTGAATTTTGACAAACAACAATATATATGATGGCATGTTTGTTTTTTAGTTTATTGTTGTTTGATATTTGAATTTAGTTTGGAGAGCTGAGACAATTAAAGAGAAGTGGAAACAACAGTTTCTCACTTTACCTCTAAACAAACTGTGCAAAGTAGATGTTGAGAAAAAAATTATATTTGGTTAATATCCAGGAAATATATATTAACACAAATCAATAAATTTTATCATTTTTATCTATCATAATATCATATCTTTTGCTGTACTAAAATATCCTGACAAGGATATTTATATAGAGGAGTAAAGGCTTTTATTACTTAATTGTTCTGAAGAAATTGAGGTGAGAATCTACAATATGGCACCCAAATAAAGACAAGAGAGAATCCACGTGTGGATTATTGCTTGTTTGCTATGCTATACTTACCTAGTGCTCTTCACCATTACAGGGTTCAGGACTAGGCCATACAATGGGATTGCTCACATTAAGGGCATATCTTTCAGTATCAATTAAAATCCCCACAGACATGCTCACAGGCCAACCAGATATAGATTATTCTTTAATACTGTCTTCTCAGGTGATTCTAGGAGTGGTCATCTTGACATTTGAGTAACTAAAATAATTGTATAAGTTAGTATTCAACTACACAGGTTTATAACCATCTACATTTTTTTACAGTTTCATCAAGAGTGTGGTGTTACTAATGATAAGAGAATTTAACTAAAACATATAAATTCTTTATTAGGTTTACTTATTTTTCCTAATGTAAAATATTAATTTCAGCTTAAAAGACCTTTGTGTTTCTTTTTTGCAAGTTCATTAAAACTGTCTGAGTCAGTGTTGTACTGCTGTCAAGAGACACCATGACCATAACAACTTGTACAAAAGAAAGCGTTTAACTGTGGCTTGTTTACATTTTCAGAGGTCTGGTCCATTACCATCATGACAGGGATCATGGCTGCATGAAGGAAGAAGAAGCTGAGAGTTTTACATCCTGATGTACAGTCAGCAAGAAGGAAGAGATTCTGGGCTTGGTTTGGGGTTTGAAATCTCAGATCCTACCCGGAGAGACACACTTCCTCCAACAAGGCCTAATCCTTTCAAATAGTGCCATTCCCTGGTGACTAAACATTCAAACCTATGAGCCTATCGGGGCCATTCTTATTCACCATAAATATATGTATCAAAATCCTTCATATAGAAAAATACGAAGAAATATATATTATTTTTCAGGTAACCACTAAGTATCTAATATAAATAAATGGTAAATTTAATATTATACAGAAGTATAGATATATAGAGTAAAACATATAACATTTTCTCACTCAGTGACAATAATTTATTTCACCCATTACATTTCATATATGAGTGTATTCTCACCTTTATGGAATATATTATGTGAATTAATGATATCTGAATAAAAGTACATAATGTGTTTTTAATTAAGTGAAAATTTTAAACAATGTATTGTATATCTTCTCAAAATAAACACTGACATTCCGTGTGCTTTCATTATTGTAATTAGTGTAGACCTTTTAGCAATCAGGAAAAAGTTATTATCTACTCTTGTAAGAAATTTTCCTTTATTAGAAGAAGAAAAAAATAATTCTTTTACTTGAGATTAATTTAGAACTTAATATGTTTAAAAAATGATGACATATCCAGATAATATTTGCATTAAAAAGTTGAGATAATTAAATTTATATCTATGTTTTTAGTTATTTGGAAAAGTGAAATATAAAATATGTTTAATAGGAAAGACAAGAAAGATCACAAAGGCTGAGGAAAAGAATCATTGTATATTGTAAACACTGAATGTATGTTAGAACACCATTTTTTATTTATAATTTAGAATATTTTTTAAAAAATCAGTTAAAAATGTTGGGGTACTCCAGCTTCTAAAATTTACAATATGGTAAAATACTGTGTGGATTATCTCTAGTTTTGTCCATTTGTGGGACCTATAAAATTATGAAATTAAAAATTATGTAAACTTAGATGCTCAGTCATGTACTCCTAAAATATATCAACTGTGCCTCATATATTTTTGCCTAAGTCATTCTTTTCAATTTCCAGGGAAATGTTTATCCGTGTCATTAGGTGCTATGTGGAGAACTTCTTGATTTCTGTATCAATACAATCATGCAAACAATCACAATCTCCAACAGATTGTTACTGTTTTCTTAGAATTTCCATGGTGAGAATTTCCATACATGTGCCCAGAAATCTTCTTAATGAGTCATTCAAAGAATTTGGAGAGAATATTTACAAGCTCTATGCCAAGGTAAGATAATTTTAATTACCATGATGCTTGTTCTATTTCAATAGTTTCCAGATAATTCATATTATAGTTAGATACAATGCAGTGTGGAAATATTCTAAATAATCCTGGGGTGATAATTATAGTATCTAACTTGAAAATCACAGTTAAGTATTTCTGACATATTTAAATTTAATAAGTTGTCACCATTAAATATTAAGGTCCACGATGGTACTATTATTGCTTGGTAGATGGAAAACCTATAGAGAGTATTATTTTGCTGCATTTTGCATGACATACTTTTCTTTAGTAAAGCATCAATATTCTTTAATAACTATCTGTCATGTAAACATGTATATATATGTGTGTGTGTGTGTGTGTGTGTAAAGTGAACTAATGAGTCATTCTGAGATTGCAAGTGACATGTCACTTTTTTTTTCCACAGAGTTATCACAAGTAAATTTTGATGGGATAATCATTATTCTGTTAAAATTAAAACAATGTATTTGCTAGACTGAATTACAATATAAAAATCTTGTTAGATGATGCTATGAATCAATGCAAATAAAATAATAGTAATAAATCAGTTCAAATAAAAATAAAATAATATAAAACTATGTATGTAAATATATTTAAATCTTTCTTGTGGTCTAAATCAATTTAAAGAGAGAATGAGGGCAGGTATTTTCTCTCAACCATTAATATAAATATAAAGGTAGCCCATTTAGATGATTAGTAGGCTGATGTAATTTAGAAAAAGAAAAAAAGAGAGTGAGAAGCAAGCAGGAGAAAGAAGACTTCAAATGATAAATACAGAGAACACTGGGGGTGGGAATAATAATGAGGCAGTAGCCAGAGAATCGCCTGTGACTCAGTGAAAAGCAGTAGGATTGCAAAGCCAAATTTAGAGGTATGGGATGACTCCCACTGCAAATATTCAGTCAGATGCCAGGCAGAATTAGCAATTCTCTAGAAATAAAATATTATAAAATGCTGTACTGGATAATGAATGTTTAGAAATAGAAAATCTTAATTTTTCAATTTATTTTTTCTGATATCATTTAAACATCTTACTTTCAACTAATTTGTTTGGTTTACTATGTAAATCTTTGCAAGTTTCACACAGTTTTTAATGTAAGATTTTTAGTCATTATTTAAGGTCCAGGGATTGTTCCCAAAATATTCTAAAACAAATTATTTAAAAAGCTGTTTTAGAAACTATTTCAGTTTCCACTCCTAACTCAGTGCTGTCAAAATGAAGTAACCTTGACTAATCGTATAGTGCAAATTCTTCTATTTGTTATTGTTTTATGTTACTACACTAGAAAAGGTAATTTTTAGAAAGTGGGTGATTATCCCTTAACAATCATGTCACCACTGCAGCAGTGAGCACATGTTGCCATGCATGGTCCTGTGATGGTGAGACTATTGATGTCTTTTCTCCCCTAGTGACCTGAACATCACCTTTCAGCATTATGAAAGCAGGTCAATAGGGAAGATTTTACTGGTTAGTTAGATATTCATTCCCTCATGTCCTGTGGCCAGAATGAGTGATAGCTTCAGCCATAGCATCAAAAGATGGGGTAGATCTCCCAGGTCCACACCTTACTCAGAAGTTGATGGAATTTGACAGTTCCTAGGACAGGGAGAATCCTTCTTTTTAAATATGTGGCCAGTGATAGCTTTTTCCCATCCCAATGGATATCCCCACACCCATGCATCTAATCATAAAAAAAAATATTTGTCAGGAAATGAATACTAAGATAATTTAAGCTTTCTCTCCACAGACAGCTTTCAAAATAGATTTGCCTGTTGCCAAAAACAACCGATAAAGTTGTTGTAAGTAGAATAATTATATATTAAATCATTAGTGTGTATAAGTTTGAAAGAGTCTGAAATTAGATGTCAGGCATGAGTCATTTGAACTGTACAGATGAATTATTCCGTATTATGATTATCACGTTCGGCTCATCAGATGACTGAGATGCTCATGATTAATACAAGCTCTGAATCTTTGCATGGTCACAGATGTTTTGCTTTGCTCTTGTATTTGAAAGTACTGCAAAACATGACTCAGTTGATGACACTCAGTTTGATTACTTGATAGCAGTGAATGATATCTCCCAGATTTCCCTAATATAAAGATATCTTTTGTCTCCATTTCTAATTGCTTACTTTGTAGAGAGTAATCACATTCATTAATAGCCTGTACTTTCCATTTCAAGGTGTTCATTATTCATTTAAACAGATTCATGATTTCTTATTTATAAAATGAGCCATAATTCATATAATGATTTACTTTTATGCTCAAAATATACAGTAGTAGCTTCACAGTTTCTATATTTGCTAAATATTTGAATCATTTTTTCTGGTACTTAATGAAAATATTAGTCAACCATTTATATTTTCTATGTAAATTCTGGAATTAAAATTTCCCAAAGAGTCATAATTCATTTTTAAATGATCTTAACAATGTTTATAGAGATTTTGAAATCATTGTTCTTAGACTCTCTTTCAGATCAGAGGATATCATAATAGGAACACAAACATACTAATATACTTATTTAGAAACTGACACAACTCTATGTGGTGGTTTGATTAGATAGGCCTCCCAAGGACTCATGTGTTTGAATTCTTGGCCCATAGGGATTGGCACTATTAGGAGATGTGGCCTTTTTGGAAGAAGGGTGTCACCATGGAGATGGACTTTGAGGACTTTTATGGGCTCAAACTGTGCCTAATACATAGTATCTCCTTCTGATGCCTGCAGATGAAGATGTAAAATTCTGGGCTCCTTCTCCAGTACCATGTTGCCTAGATGTGTTCCACCATGATAATGCACTGAACCTCTAAAAGTGTAATAAAGCCCTAATTAAATGTTTTTGTTTTATAAGAGTTGCCTTCATAATGATGTGTGTTCATAGAAATAGAAAGCCAAACTAAGACACTCTATATCTACCATTACAGAGTGACAAAACATGAATTAATAGTAATATTACACATTCTAATCCAATACCTCCAAAATTATCCATTCACCCCCATTTCTATCAAAATTAACTATAATATGATTATTACTATTTTATGTTTATTTGTGTGTAATTACATGTTTGTGTGAATACAAGCATATGTGTTCTGTGTGAATCTAGACAGTGGTGGGGGTACCAAAGGAGGTTAGAAGAAAGAATCATATACCTGGAGCTGGAGTTCCTAGGGGTAGTAAGCCACATATGTGTATTGAGAACTGAACTGGGGTCCTTTGGAAGACAGCAAGATATTCCCTAACATTATTCACGCAAAATGCTGTTATATTCAAAAGCTTTAGCATTAAAATACTATCCTGTCTCACTAGACAGGAGAGATAGCTCTCCCAAGGAAAGAAAAGGAAATAGAATAGATAGGGGTGTGGGTGGGGAGGTGGAGTGGGATAAAGCAGAGTGGGGGAAGGAAAGGTGAGATGAGGGAAGAAATACTGGAAGAGACTGTTAAAATTAAAATTGGTGAAATTGTATGTAAACCTAATAAAGTAGAAGCTCTCTAATTTTATATATATATATATATATATATATATATATATATATATATATATATATATATATATATATATATATATATAAAATACTCTAAATGAATCACCAAATAATGTGGAAGAGAGAACCCCAACTGGCCATCTCTTAGCAAATGAAGCTTCCAGTTCTGGGACTGGGGTACATCCAGGGTTTTTTTTTTTTTTTGGTCAATGGGGTACTCTAACAATCCTCAGATGACTCATGCAGTTGCCAAGACTGTAGTTGGCTCTCCACAAACTGATAGCAAGGCCTCATTACTGAACACAACACTAACACACATTGAACGTGGAAAAGTTGAGCTGGTGCCTACATAGAGCCTTTTACTCTACATGATCGAATCTTTGGTATAGGCAGGTACACTATTTGCTACCCAAGGAGAAACAGAAAAACTAACCCAGCTACAGACCCTTTGGTTTACAATTGTGTCTGCCTGAAAAATACTCTAGGGAAATGGTGGTACAATGCTAACATGAGTAATAAACCAATATGTGATTTGACTTAAGGTCCACTCCATGAGATGGAAAGCCTACCAGACATTGCTTGTGTTGTCAAGACCCTGATACTCAATAGCCCAGGGATGTATTGTAAAACCAAATACTACTCTTCTACTAAAGTAATACAGCAATAAAGTGACTCTTAATGACCTTCTGCAGTACTCCTAAATCAGTGCCTTGCTCAGCTATCATCAGAGAATTTCATTGGGTGTCCTTAAGAAAAGTAACATGAGACAAGAAATCTGTCCTTATTGCAAAACAAGAAGTCATAATGGTATTTGCTCCACCCATATCCCTGGGCCATATGGCCAGAAGGAGGCGGTGCTTCTTCTCCTTGTATGTGACCTCTTAAAAGGAAAGGTAGAGGGGTCATGAGCCTTTCTTCTCCCTGCTTCCTGCTTCCTGGTATGATGGAACTGGCAGATGGATTTGCTCCCTGTCAGATCAGAGGATAACTTCAGTTGTCTACTTGGTTCTGTATTTGTGAGTGTATTTCCTCAATTTATCCTAATAAATGTCCCTAATACTCCTTAGGCAGAGTCCCATGGATTTCTAGCATTAAGAATTGTTGTAAGTAACAACAAATAAACAAGCTTGTCAGTGAGAAGTTAATTATTAGAAGGAAATAAAGCTATTATGTGCTTTCTTTAGTCCCACCTCACTGATTTCAGAAACTATTAAATACCACTAGACTTAATTTGCCATATCCATAAAAAAAACCCAGAACCCATTGTTGAATTTCTTTCCACTAACAATTATCTCAAAGCCATACTTGAAACTACATACCCTTGTGGATCAAAACTTCATCCTGTTCAGACATGTCAGTCGTTATTAGTCAAGTATTTACACTATATTGCAATAGGCAAGGTATTGCTGAATAAAGATTCTATATAGCTTAAAGTTGAGGAGCTTATAGAATGCAATACTAGCATTGATTTACTCACTGTGTGGTGACAAGTAACAACAGTAGGGACAAGTGTAGGAGAAAAGAAAAGAAATACCTTGGTAGTGGCCATGTCAGAGGTGCAGCAGGTGGCAATTGAAGTTGGAGATGTCAGCCCACCAGGAGGAAAACCCCTGATGGATGAATCTTGAATAGGCAAGACCCTAAGACCATAAAGTTGCAAATGTCTTTTGCTTCTGATGTGCCTTCCCATGTTTGCTGCTTCCATTTTTCTCTGACATCTGGCATGGTGGGAATGGGTGTGGTGTGTAGCAAGAATCTTAAATGGTCTTAATAAAAACAAACCCAGAAGCCAGGTATTGGGGTGAATGCTGAAAGATCAGAGAAGCAGAACAAGCCATAACTTCCTCACCTTGCCAGTTCCTCAGCTGATCCTGTTTCCTCAGACTGGAAGCTTCTGAGTTCTCATCCAAATGGATCCTAGCTGAACTGCTACTCAAAAGCCTAAAAGCTTAACCAGTCAGGTCCTGGTTTTCATGCCTTATATACCTTTATGCTTTCTGCCATCACTTCCTGGGATTAAAGGTTCACTTCGTGGGATTAAAGGCATGAGTCACCATGCCTGGCTGTTTCCAGTGTGGCTTTAAACTCACAGAGATCCAGAGGATCTCTGCCTCTGGAATGCTAGGATTAAAGGCATGTGTGCCACCATTTTCTGGCCTCTATATCTAGTGGCTGTTCTGTTCTCTGACCCCAGATAAGTTTATTAGGGTACACACTATTTTGGAGAACACAATATCACCACAGTGGTGCGTTCCCCCACTGCCTGTAATGTAGTGTTTTTATCTCATAGAAACATCCTGTTCTGCTGGCCATTTTTACGTGTGGGTTATTGTGAAAATGATTGCTTCGTAAGCTGTGCTGTCTAATTGCTAATAATAATACTAGTTTAAATAGAGTTTTGATGACTGAAAACAAACCCCAGGGAGTGTCACACAGCTAGGGTGTACGAGTTTTACTTAAGGAGCTTCATAGTTCACAGTTCAGGTTAATTATTAAGGAAACAGTTTAGTACCAGGAGCCAGGTTGGCTCAAATTCATTTTAGTCTTGATGTTAAAAGATGAATTCACTGGGTTTTGTATACATCATAGCTGAGACAAAGCTTTAGAATGACTTCAGGTTAGATAAAAGGTTGCAATAACAGCTTTGAGACAAAAAGCCCTAGAAAACAACCTGAAGTTCACAAGGACACACAGCTGAGGCACTTGTTAAGGTCAGGGATCAAAAACAAAACAGCCCAATTACTATTAGCTGACACACTTTCCTTGCTACAGTTGGTTGGTGATCAAAGATAATAACTAATTCCTTGTACCCAATTCTGCCCTCAATCTCCTGTTATAGAAAAATGTTGATGAATGTGTATGCATCCTAAAGATTTAAAGTAGAGCTGATTGATTATTTTTCCCTTACTCCCTCAGGTAAGAAAGTCTTAGTACATCAACTTTGTGGATCTCCTTTGAGCCCTACACTGCTGGAGGCTGGTCCCCAAGGAGGTGATAATATTTTTTTTATTTATTTAATGACTAAACTAAGGCTCTCTAACAAAGCTGCTTAAGGATTCCATCACTCAACACTTCTAAACCAACCTCTTGTAGACAACCACATTGAAATCTTAGTATGCTCCATGCAATAGGGATAGGACTCATTTTCATTTGCATACTCTCCTCCTCTTCTAATTGTGGCTCTGAAACATGTCTGTATCCATTCACATGTCAGTATGGTTGTTTCTGTAGTTTACCATACTTCATGACATTAAGATAATAACCCATTATAAAGGGCAATAAGGTGGTGAAGTTGCCTTTGAGCATGGCATGACTAATGAATTCTTTATCTCTCAGCATTTGAGATTATTAAAGAAGTTAAGTATGTTGAATTACATGGGGGAGGGGTGCCTAATGATCTGTTCTCAACCCTTGAAATGACTATAACATCCTAGTCTTATAATAAGAACCCTAAATAAACTAATTGATTCTGTTGGAGTCATTTTTCTGTCTGTTGATGTTGTTGTATCAGGGATGAGTACATATGTATTCATCTGCACTGGAAAATTAAAAATAATATGACAATATGTAAATAATAAATAGAAAATCAGGTAATGAATGAGTAAAATGAAAAGAAGTTTAATGATAAAGAGGTCAAGAGAAGAAAGTGTGTGCAGCATTAAAGAGAAAAGACAAGAGAGTGGACATTATGTAGTTTAATACATGTTTATAATGATAACCTGGTATGCTTTTTGAAATAATCTTATTTTAATTAATGGATATTTTGTTCTCCAAATTGTCCAAATAGATATCGCTGTTTGTATCTGTTAATGTATCCAGTGGTAAGTTGAAAAACATATCCCTTTCTTCAAAAATACCCACGTGGAATTTCTGGCACCTATGAATGCTAGCTCTCCCCCAACAATCATGCATTAGATTCATAATCACAGGGAATATGCTTGTAAATACCCTGTCTCAGCTTCCTAAGCCTTGTTAGTTTCATGAAGTATTTTAGGTTCATGCACTGCCGGGGTCCAGCCTCAGCTCTGGTTCAGATCCTGAGGTAGGAGAGAGGCATCTGTGCAAGGAAAAATTCTAACTACCAAATGGATTGCACTCAAGTAGCGCCAAATAGCTCAAGCCATCTTTGTTTATACTTAAACAGAGTTTTTCTTACCCAGGTTATTTTAACAGATTAATTGTTGGCTTCTGTTTGTGACTTTTAAGCAATACATCATATTTTAAGGAATACATCATAATCATTATGAAAGTTACCATTTTTCACCCTTTATGCTTCTCCAAATACACTTTTCCATGCCCTACATAACCTTATTCTAGGCATGGAGTTCAACTTAACTAAATATCCAGCGGGACACATCCTGCTCTCACAGCACTTATGTCAGCTGGCAGCTACTGCGGTTACACAGTTAAAATGTAATACACGTGGGTACTGTACTTTAAGGACAACAATATTAAACACAAACAAGTCTTTCATGTCTGCAAGATATGCTTTCATACAGTTCCCTTTTCTACAAGAGGGTCCCATGTCACAATATCTCTGTAAAAGACAGACTTTGATAAGTTTCTCTTTCCCCATCTCACCATATCATACTTCTTCCACCTGTGTACAGTAAAAGATGGATCTCTCCATCTCATATTTTACATTATATTTTTTTTTCTATTGGCTCATACTAGATCCTATCATTGACTCTATATGCTTAGTGTCCAGGGAACTTACTCTCAACAGTTGGCACTATGTGTATTCCTGAGGCTTTTTTTCCTATGCTGTTTATGCATGCCTTACTCTACTTTCCAAAACTGTGAGACAAGGTTAATGTTCCAAGTCTTGTTTTCTTATATGTACCTGTCTCTATTGAGTCAGAAAAGTTACCTGATGAGTTGTAGTTAGTAATTTCAGATAAGAAATTTGAGAAACATTAACCCCCTGCTGAAACTTAGGGGGAAATATTCGAGAAAGAGAAGAATTTCCAGGGAAAAAAATACAGCTCTTGTATGTGTGACTGACAAAACTAAAAACCACCCAAAGAATCACCAAAACAGCAAGAGAGAGAAGAACTTGAAAGCTGCATGAATTCTGTAAATTCTTATGCTGTCCCATGGACTACTGTCTCTTGTGAAACAAGAGTCTGCTTCCTCCGGTGCTTTGTCCCAAGGAAATCCATTGGACAGGTAGTCATATGGTGATCCAGGACTAGGCTGCAGGGCTACCAACAATGCATGTCTCTATTCTTCCAGGAGACAACACTTCAATTTGAAGGAAGTAGCTACATAAAATTACTCAGACATTAGAAAATGATGGTCTCCTTACTTGTAAAACAGTACATTTTCACAAGGCAAGTATTGTTTGCCTGGATAAAATGTGCCTGCTGTGTGTGTACTGGTGAGTGAATCAATGTATGGGTAAATACTTGAAAATGTATTGCCACTCTGAAATAGAAATAGTTTTATTAGCAATCAATACAAATTTTATTGGTGATTGCAGATAAAGAAAAACTTAAGTTGATTTGTCTAAGTAATGGCAAGTCATAGAAATAAAGCAACTAAAATAAAATTTACTTTGTTCACATTTTCTTAAATTTTTCCTATTTTTATATACTCATTACACATAGTACTGAGTTATATATGGACATTTTTATACAATTGTATAAAATAAAATATTTTGATGATAAGAGTAAACACTACATTAAAACAACAATAAAAACATTATTTCATTTATAGTTATAATAATTTATGGATGATATTTGAAATTAAGATGTATGCCTTTGTGCAGAGAACTTATTTGTATGTGGTAGTTTCATGGAATGTTTGAAGATAAATCTGGAAATTGAATATGAGTTGTTAAAATGGAGACAAGTATGTAATACGCATTTTAGAAGGTCTTATTAAGAAAAACAAACCCGGGAGCCATGTATTGGGGTGAATTCTGAAAGATCAGAGAAGCAGAACAAGCCACAGCTAACTTCACCTCGCCAACTTCTCAGCCAATCCTTTTTCCTCAAACTGGAAAGGCTGAGTCCTCACCCGAATGTATTGCGGCTGCACTTCTGCTAAAATCCTAAAAGCTTAACCAGCTCTAGTTCCTGGTCTTCATGCCTTATTACCTTTTTGCTTCCTGCCATCACTTCCTGGGATTAAAGGTGCGTGTCACCATGCCTGGCTCTTTCCAGTGTGGCTGTGAACTCACAGAGATCCAGATGGATCTCTGCCTCTTAAATGATAGGATTAAAGGTGTGTGTGTCACTATTTTCTGGCCTCTATGTCTATATAGTAGCAGTTCTGTTCTATGACCTCAGATAAGTTTATTAGGGTGCACAATATATTGGGGGACACAATATTACCACACAAGTACATAGTTTTAGGCCAGGAAATTGGACTGAAATGAGGAGAAATTTTAGTCTATGGCAGTATAAATACTGAGCATGTACATACATTTGTTTTATTCTCTTCCATGTACATAAGCTTCCATTTTTCTTGTAAGATCCTGAAGAATAACCTTCTATTCTAAGGAAAAGTTGCAGGGAGGAGTTACAAAGAGATGCCCTTTTATGTCTACTGTGACAGTGAACATAATATAATTTACTCTAAATTCTGGAGAAGTTTATATTTGAATCAACCCCCATATTTTACAAACTATGTACTTATTGATATTAATTTATATTAATAACCAGGCAAGCAAAAGAAAAATATTTAATTTAGAAATTGAGATAAAGCCATAATATGGAGTCTAAGGGTCAATTATTGTGAATATTTGGATTAATTTTGTAGACTACTGGACTTTGAATTTTCTCTACCCCAAGACACACAAATATACATCTATTTACACACACAAATACACGCATACACACACACTCATATTCATGCAATACACAATATAGTTAAATATATCTCAATATCAGATCTTAGTATGAGATTTAAAATTACTGATATTTCAATATAGAGAGTATCACTCTATTTCTGTACATTAATTTATCATGGTGTTTGTCTTATACTCTTGAGTATTTTATTTAAATGATTAACCTATTGAGATCTCATAAATAGTAACTTTGTAACAATTTGTTATTCTTCTCAATATTATACAGAATTGGAAACTGTCTATTCAAGAAAATGAAATGTTGATATTCATTACTTTTTTGCTATTGTGTTAAAATATTGTAATTAATTTGTTTGGTTTATAGTTATAGAGGGATAAGAGTCCATTATGTTAGGGAGGCATGGGAACAGGCAGATGTGATATCTGGAATAGAAAATTAAGAGTTAATATCTTGAATTGTAAGTACAAAGTCAAGAGATTTAACTGGATATGGAGTCAGGCAATAAAAAACCAAAGTCCTCTGGGGCATACTGTCTTCAGCAAGGCTACAGTGCCTGAACTTCCCAAATAACGTCAAAACCTGAGCGTATGAAAGACACTGTCATTCAAACCACCTCAGTTACTAAAAGAAGCAGTTAGTGAATTAATTGATCAGAGAACAAAGATATTCTAAAGTATTTTATCTATGGAAAGGTAAGCCACAGAAATGGGATTATTATTTTATTTTATATTTAAAATGATTTAGTTTAGAGATTGAATATATTTATTTTGAGATTTTATGAAGCCATGGATAAGTCCAAACTATGACAAAAATAGACATATTAAATATATTTTCCATTGTTCATGTTTCCTATTTTCATGTCAAGATCAATTTAACACTCTGCCAAATTCCAGTGTCTTAGTATCCATATTGTTTCGAGCCTCTTAAAAATTCAATTAATTAATGTCCTAAAATTTAAAGATTTTTTGATAGTCTGAGATTTCAGTTGAAAAATTCTATATTCTACAGTATAAAATTTGTTTGTTGTTTTAACCAGTAACATTTACAAGGCATCACTTCATGCTTACATGTGCACTTTGTTTCAGTTCTTAGTAGGAACACAAAGTATATAAAGAGAGAACAGGCCTCAATACACAACGAGGGGCAGGAAGTCGATACAGAAGACCATTTTGCTTATCCATGTCAGTGGATTTTATGTCACTTTATAGCTTGCATATAGTTACACAGAATCCATCACATTACAACATAAATCTGATAATTCTTAGTGTTTTATATTAAAAGGTCAATATTGGTTAATGACCTTGGTCCAAATGGAAGCTTCAGTTATATGTGCCTTGAATGCTTGTCCCTGTTTAGATGACACTACTGGAAGATTTAGGGACATATGGAGAATGAGCCTCATGGCACAGAGCCCATATGCCTCAGCAGATGCTAACCTACCGTCAAGACGAGAACTATATACATAAATTAAACCTGAATCATACATGTGGGAACACATTTAAAAGGGGGAAATTGAACAGCTGAACCTTGCATAAATAGATAACTACAGATTTATGATATAAATAAATGACTGTTTCATTAAAACTCTAAATTTTAATGTGTTTGCTTGTGGTGAAATAACAGACTTGTATTTACAAAGTAAAATCTGGAATTAAGAAAAAGTGGATGGATTGAAAATTTAATTTATAAAGCACAGTAATGTACTATCATAAACCCAAGAGTTAAGTATATTTAAGTTACATGCTGTGGACAATATAACTGAAGGCTACAGAAAATTCAGGTAAAATGATCACTAAATCAGGACATTGTATTCATTCGTGATATATGCTCTGATGAACTAGGAAAGTTCTATTTCAATAGAAGGCATGGGGTAATGTCATACTGAAGTGAACTGAAAGTGTAGACACTAAAATGAAAATGTTCTAGTCAAATACCCAGAATGTTTGTCTGTGGGAGTATTGATGAGGCAGAAGGAGATATTTGATTAAAGAATGTATGTGTGTGTGTGTGTGTGTGTGTGTGTGTGTGTGTGTGTGTGTTCATAGAGGAGTGAACATTTTACATTATTCTGGACATGGCTTAATATGCATTTTTGAACCTTTAAGACAATGAATGAAATTTATATTGAAGCAGAAGATTTGTTAGCTGTTAAGTTCCATTGTGTGAATGACATGAAATCTCTACACGTTAATTGAAGATACAGCTAGATTTGTGATCTACAGATGCGAGGGAAGAAAGGGGAAAATATCTAGTATTCATTTCAGTCATGCAACAGGCAAGGCTTCGGGTAATAAATGAAGATCTGAAATAATCCATAATTGGCAAAGATTAGAATGGTTATATCTTTTTGATTTTCACATATGTGAAATAGAAGAAAAACAAACAATAAAGTAACAACTTCATAGGTCTTATATGTCCTGGTTAGAGTACAGTTAAAGACGTGAATATTCTGCTGAAGAGCTCTTCCATTTCTGCTCTATAAATACCGACTTAGCCAAGCACAAGAAAGAAGAATAAAGCAATACAATTGAGGACAGAAAGTGAAGTAGAACATAACCGGAACACCCGGTCCTTTCATTCCCCTAACATCTCAAACTCTTTCCCCAAAAACAAATACATTTTCCCAGATATACACAAAATGAAAGTGTTTAGAGAAATAACTTAAAGTGAACAGAATGCTTATTGTGTGTGTTTCTCTGAAGTTAAATGTATGCATTCTAAGATGTCTTCAAGTTACTAGCATGAAAATATTTTGTTCATGTATGTTTTAGATAATATTCCATTTCATGTAGATGGCAAATTATATTCAACCATTTTGATGTTAGTATATATATAGTTTATATAGATTATTAAATGTCATAAGTAGTTATGACAATCAATTTGATAGTTCCTATAAAGTTAAAATATGTAAGAATATTGTAAAAAAAACTCACTAGGATAACTTTATTTTAAATATAGCCTTATGAATATACTTCAGATATGGTATATCTCTTGGCCATGAAATGGAATACTGAATTCTTTAAAATGTAGAAATTAAGTGGTATCATCACAAAAAATGCAATTACACAAACAAGATAATCATGCATGCCTTGGTCACAGATTTATAACACCAGAATATGTAGAAAATACAATGACAGGTAGGTTTATAGTATTAGTCATGAGGCTATCTTCACTTCTGGTAGGAAAAGGAGTGCCACAGAACTTTTGTCTGGGATTTCAGTTTTCATTTACTCCTGCCTCCCAGCAATACTCATGAGGCCGCTAGACTATAAAGGAGGAGGAGAGTTAAATGAAGGTGATACATCAGCAATGCAATTTTTGTGAGGCTGTTACTGGTCAGGGTGGCAGGGAGTCATGGAGGAGATCTTCAGTGAGTCAGAGGTTTGTTTATTTGAAAATTTCATACACATGTAGATGAATTTCTAAATGGTCTTATTAAATAAAAAACATGGAGCCATATATAAGGTTGAAAAACCTGAGAAAGCAGGTAAATAGAGAAAGTCACAGCTAACCTTACCTCACCAACTCTGCAACTTCCAAATGAGAGTTACTTCCTGTCTACCCTCACTATATTCCTTGCTGTTCTACCATCTGATTTGCTCTCTCTGTCCAGCTCCATCACTGCCTCTTCCTGCCCAGCTCTGTCACTTCCTGTCTGTCTGTACAGACCTCCAGACCTCCATGATTAACCAATATTGGAATTTAAGGTATGTGCCACCATGCCTGGATCTGTTCCCAGTGTGGCTTTGAACTCACAGAGATCCAGACAGATCCCTGCCTGCCAAGTGATGGGATTAAAAGCATGTGCTAACATTGCATAACTTCTTTGTTTACTTATAATGGCTGTTCGTATTCCTCTGATCTCCCGGCATGCTTTATTTATTAAGGCACAAATAAAATATATCACCACACACATGTATAATACCTGTTGATCAAGTCTGTCCCAATGTCTTCTGTCCAGTCCTTCCCATAACCTGGCACCTTTCATTCCAAACATTCTTTCCTCTTCTTTAAATTTAGTTCTGAGAATTTTATACATGGGTTCTATATTTTTGACATTTGCTCCTCTCCCTCTCCACAATCACTCTTTCCATGCCCACCAACTCCTTCAATCCATAATCCTTCTTTAACCCACTGAGTCCATTTAGCGCTGCCAGTGTGAATGTACTTACAGGGCCATCCACTGGAGGACAGATATCCATGCCACCAGTTGTTGTAGAATATTATTTTAAGATGTGTTACACTTGTTCATGCTGTGGAATATTTCTTTAATGATGCAAAGATGAGTTGCAATCTTTAATGTTGCATTTGTTTAACTCTTTGAAGCTGTGTTACACTACCTGTCCAAAACACCTGAATGGTCTATTAAAGAGCTGAATGTCCAATAGCAAGTCAGGAGAAAGGATAGGCAGGGCAGGCAGGCAGAGAGAATAAATTCAAGAGGAAAAAGAGAGAAAGAAAGAGGATGAAGGAGCAAAAAAAGAAGCCAGCCACCCAGCTACACAGCTAGACCTGGAATAAGAAGGAAAGAAAAGATATACAGAAAGAGAAAGGTAAAAGCCCAGAGGCAAAAGGTAGATGGGATAATTTAAGCTTAGAAAATCTGACAAGGATCAAGCCAAACTAAAGCCAGGCATTCATAAATAAGAATAAGCCTCCATATATACATATATTTATTTGGGAACTGGCTGGTGGGCCTCCTCCCAAAAGAGCCAAAGAATAAAAAGACAACAACTAAAAAACTGAATAATAGCCAGAGGTTGCATCTCTGAAGAAAGCTGGTTCTCCCTTCTCTACAGACCATCACCTACCAATAGCTCCTTTATTATTTCAGTTTTTCACTAAGGGGTGTGATTTGGTGATCCCCTTCATCATCCATGCTGAGATTTTCAACTGATTTCATTTTGTGCTGACCTTCTGGATATAGTTACAGTCCCTCTGCAGTCTCAAAGGGCCTGTCACATCTGGAAAGCACCTTTTTTCCTCTTTTTTTTAAATAAATATTTTTATTTTATAATTAATTTAATTTTACTTATCAGCCAGTTGATGAGCTTGAACTGTTTTGGAAAGCACCCTTTTCTACTCCTTTTGAGTCACTGGTCTCCGTAAACACTCAATTATCCAACGTTAAGGTGAAAAAAACCCTTTGATTCACAAGGTGAGTTTTTATTAAATGATGTCCTTGGTGCGAAGATAATTAAAAAAAATATTTTAAATTAATTTTACAGAACATCTTTGCAATGATACGGGGTTTTCTTAATACATATTTTGGTTTAATAATACAATGTTCTCAATCCTTAGATGACTATTCAGAATTTCTCTTTCTTTTGTTGTATTTGTGAAATTTTATTTTCTTTCTGAATTTGCACTCTTTTACCTGCCTTATATTACTTGAACAAATTTGTTTAGTATAAAAAAATCAAATGTGTGTGTGGTAAAAAATAACATTTTATGATTTCAGCTACTTCTAGCTTGTGACATTTTTTACTCATCTTGATTATGTTATGTGATTGTTTTAATTTGATGTCATAAAACATGTTTATAATCCACTAAATCAATTAGTATTTCCCAAATTCAAATGAGGTTGAGGGCATTCACTAGGACACAGACATTCAAATGTATCTCAGCTAAGGGTGGGTCCTTCTGAACCTTGCTGACAGTTTTTGAATTTTTAGCAGGATTAAATTTTTTTATTCATTTTTACATATCAACCACAGATCCCCCCTCAATTCTCCTCCTGCTTCCCCACCACACCTTCCGCCCAGGCCCCACTATCCCTTCTGCCAATAGGATAAGTTCTCCCATGTGGGATAGCTAAGCCTGGTGCTTTCGGTTGGGGCAGGCCCATGCCACTCCCTGCTGCATCAAGGGTGAGCAAGGTGTCCAATCATAGGTAATGGGATCCAGAAAGCCAACTCATGTACCTGAGGATGATAGATAGATGATAGATAGATAGATAGATAGATAGATAGATAGATAGATAGATAGATAGATCAGGATCACACTGCCAGGGGCCACTCAAACAGACCCAGCTACACAACTGTCTCCCATATGCAGAGGGTCCAGCCTGGTGCCCTGCAGATTCCACAGCTTTCTGTCTAAAGTTCATGAGTTCCTTTGAGCTTGGTTCAGTTATCTCTGTAGATTTCCCCATCACGATCTTGACACACCTTGCTCAAGTAGTCTCCCTTCCCTCTCTTCAACTGGCTGGACTCCTGGAGCTCAGCCTGGTGCTGGATTAAATTTGTAAATGTGTTGTGCTCGTAACTGAAGCTGTTATGAGCTCATCTATCAACAGCTACAGCATGTCCAGAGAACAGCATTTCCCAGCCCTTCTCCCCATTTAGTCTCATATACTTTCTGTCTCTTCAGAGACGTTTCCTGAGGTTTGGTGGGATATGATGCCTCTGTGTGTGTGTGTGTGTGTGTGTGTGTGTGTGTGTGTGTGTGTGTGTGTGTGTGATTGTAGTGATATTTTATTTGTGCTGAAATGTGATGATATGTTATTTGTATGTTAATAAAGTTTGCCTGGAGATTGGAGAAATTGCAAGCCATTAACACAAAAGTCAGTCAGAGATAGCAGTGATAGCACACTCCCTTAATCTGATAACTCGGCATACAGGGTTTCGGTGTATTTAAGGTCATTCTAGGGAACAGAGCCAAGTGCAGTGACACACGCCTTTAATCCCAGTATGAACCATAGAGACTTGGAGGTCTCTATAGACAGACAGTGACAAGGAAGTGAGGTAGCTGAGCTAAAAGCCAATGAGAGGGAATAGAAGCAAGGCAATAAAGACACAGGTTAGACAGGAAGTATCTTGCATTTTAGAAGTTACAGAGCTGGTGAGGTAAGGTGGTTGGTGGCTCTCACTATTTCCCTGATCTTTAAGGCTTTCGCCTCTATATTTGATTCTGTGTTCTTTATTTAATAAGACCACTTAGACATTCATCTACATGTGATGTAGTATTTATACTATTCACTTTGAACTTTTGAGTCTCTGCATTAATTGCTACCTAATGAGATAAGTCTCTTTTAACTAAAGTTGGGAGCAGCATAAGCTTACTGAAATACACAATTAGAAGGCAGTTTGTCACAAGGCTATTTCAGAAAACAATAAATGAATCTATCTCCCTAGAGCCTGTAGCAGGAATCTTAAAAACTTCTTATTCATAAAATCAAACCTGAGCCAGGTATTGGGGTGAACACTGCATGATCAGAGAAACAGAACAAGCCACAGCTAACCTCACCTGGCAAACTTCTCAGCTGATCTAGTTTCCTCAGACTGGAAGCCTTTGTGTCCTCATATCCAAATGGCTCTCAGCTGAACTGTGCTGCTCAAAACCTAAAAGCTTAACCAGCCATATGCTTCTAGTTTCTGGTCCTCACGCCTTATATACCTTTCTGCCTTCTACCACCATTCCCTGGGATTATAGGCTTGCTTTCTGAGATTAAAGGCACGTGTCACCATGCCTGGCCATTTCCAATGTGGCCTTGAAGTCACAGAGATACAAAAGGATTTTTGTCTCTGGAATGCTAGGATTAAAGGTGTGAGTGCCACCATTTTCTAGCCTCTGTATCTAGTGGCTGTCTGTTCTCTGACCCCAGATAAATTTATTAGGGTGCACAATATTTTGGGGAACACAATACCACCACAAGTGCCTATGAACTCCTCAGCCATAGGTATGTGTTCAGGTTTCCAGTACCAGACGTAGATTCCCTTCTGTGGATCAGATTTCAAATACAGTAAGGTACCAGTTGATTACATGACGCTGATGCACTCCTGAGCACATCCTCTCACAACTCGCAGAGTCTAGCCCTGTGTAAAACCACTGATACCTTTCTTCTCACAGCAACTCGTATTATAGACGTGTTAGGCAGCTGGTCCTTTGGTAGTCCCAATGCAATTTAAATCTAAAGCTGGCTTTGGAGTTGGAGCATGGCTCTCTCCTTCTCCAAATCCAAGCATGTTTGTTAAGAGAAATAAAAAATCTCTGTCTCATATGAGAAGAGCCATCTGGTATGGGACAGAAGAAAGCCAAAATCTAAGGCCTGCTATATTGTCACTAATCTCATATCCCTCAGATTTATTTTGACTCTTTATAACTTTTCTTAAGGTATAAATACTATATCAAAATTTCAACTTTCTGTTTTGATATCAATGTTATTATAGAGTGCTAACTAACGTGAACCTTAGGGTTCATGTAGCTTCCTGTGTGTGATTTCAGGTTTGAGTCTGATGAACAATATTTAGGAATCTAATATTTAGGAATTAAGCCTGTGTATCCCAGAGGTATTTAATAAATTATTGTCATTTAACCTCCCTAAGACTGCCAGGATACAACATTTAATATATTTAAATTTTCCACAGTGAGTAATGGACATTCCTAACAGTGACCTATGAAATGCCAAAAGGAGGATGGGTCCAAATAATGACAATACCACCTGGATTGTAGTAATGCCCCTAAGCTGAGTAACACCACCCAAAGATCAGCTTTGTACTACAAACTGCTCAGGACAACGTCAACAGTTAATTAAGATGGTTGAGCCTATTATACTACTCCAGCCAGGACCTCAGATAGCCTTGCATTGCCCTGTCACACCAGACTAGACAACTGGATTCCCCAGGACTTGACCATTATCTCTATTTCCCCAAAAGATGGCAGTACCCCATGTCAACAGGAAACAGTCTGAAAAGCATAATGCCCACATTCACAGGAGGTGTGGTGGGTGGTTTTTAGTTATTCAGCGGATTATAGATGCTTGTGATAGGTCATGGTCAAGAAAATACTAATCAAGGAGGTTATATATTGGGGATCTCTTTTTGAAAAGAAAAAACAGGAGATATAGGTATGGGAAAAATAAGAAAAAAATGGTAGATTATTGAATCTAACCGAATCCCAAAAGGAACTTGATCTAAAAAAATTTTACATTGGTAAGAAATTTTATATATTGATACAAATTTAAAGTTATTTTTGTTATACTCTCTATATATTTCTACTTTTATTTATGATTTTTTGTATATTGCTACAAATTTAAAGTTATTTTTGTTATACTGTATATATATATATTTCTACTCCAGTTTAAGATATTTTTGTATATTTATACAAATTTAAAATTAATTTTGTAATACTGTACATATGTTTCTATTTTTGCTGAAGATATTATATCTATGCAGCTTGTACTTATACAGATAGTATAATTTTGCCATGTGAAGTTTTAGTACTTGAAAGCTATTTAGAATAATAAAGAAATAAAAGTTAATAGTCACCCATAACTATCAAACTTATATTCATGTTAGTTGTCTTTTCAAGGTCATATAAAGATTTATTTTAGTTAGATAGGCATCATATTTTAGATAGATATGTGATCTTCAAACACTTCAAAGACCTACAAAATATGGTATTTAAAATGTTTTAATAATATAGGTTTTTCTTGATGTGAGATATTTCTGCTCCTGGTGGCACTTATCTTCAAAAAGGGAATGATGGTCATTGAAGAAACTCCATATGGATTTTGGTTTATTTTTTATAGTGTTTATATTTTGTAGTTAACTTAATTTCACATATCAGCCACGGATTCCCCAGTCCTCCCTCCTCCCACTCCCAGCCCTCACCCCCAATCCATCACCCACCCCCACCTTCTCCAAGGCAAGGTCTCCCTGGGGAGTCATCCCAGCCTGGCAGACTCAGCCAAGGCAGGTCCAGTCCCCTCCTCCCTACACCAAGGCTGAGCAAAGTGTCTCAGCATAGGCCCCAGGCTCCAAAAATTCAGCCCATACACCAAGGACAGGTGGCTCCACTGCCTGGGGGACTCCCAAAGAGTTCAAGCTAATCATCTGTCTCACTTATCCAGATGGCCTGGTCCTGAACCATGGGGGTTCCTCAGCCATTGGTTCATAGTTCATGTGTTTCCACTATTTTGGCTATTTGTCCCTGTGCTTCCTCCAACCATGGTCTCAACATCTCTCACTCATACAATCCCTCCCCTCTCTCACCGATTGGACTCCAGGAGCTCCATGCTTGGCCGTGGATCTCTGCATCTGCTTCCATCAGACACTGATGAGAGTTCTATCATGACAGCCAGAGTGTTCAGCCATCCGATCACCAGAGCAGGTCACCAATGACATCATGAGATTTGCAGGCAAATGGATGGAACTAGAAAAAAATTATCCTGAGTAAGATAATCCAGACTCAGAAAGACAAACATGGTATGTACTCACTCATAAGTGGATATTAGATGTAAAGCAAAGGATAACCAGACTGTAACTCACAACTCCAGGGAGGCTCCCTAGTAAAGAGAACCCTAAGAAAGACAGACACAGGGATCGTTCAATGACAGAGAAATGGATGAGATCTACATGAGCAAACTGGGGGTGGGGGAGGTAATGGAGGGCAAGAGTCAGGGATGCCAGGCGGTGGTGGCACACGCCTTTAATCCCAGCACTCAGGAGGCAGAGGCAGGTGGAGCTCTATGAGTTCACGGCCAGCCTGGTCTCCAAAGCAAGTTTTAGGAAAGGTGCAAAGCTACACAGAGAAACCCTGTCTCGGAAAAAAAAAAAAAAAAAAAAAAAAAAAGAGTCAGGGGAAAGAGAGCTCATGGGAGAAGCAGGTCCCAGCTGGATCAGGAGTAGTGTGGGAGAATGGAGAGGGAGATACCATGATGAATGAAGACCCCAGGGGAATAGAAAGAAGCGGAGTGCTAGAGAGGTTTCCAGAAATCCACAAAGATACCTCCACTGTGGACTACTGGCAATGGTTGAGAGAGTGCCTGAATTTTGGTTTCTTGATAGCACAAACTAGCCACTTGGATAAAGAAATTGTCCTTGCCTCAGCTGCTGATAGTATACTGTCCAAACTGGTCCAGCAGAACCCAAAAGAAAGCAACTGCCAAACTTTACCAAGACAAGATAGGATAATCCTTCAAAAGTCCTTGCTTCTCAAAAGTGTCTGTCAGATATACTAGTCCTGTAGGCCACAGTTGGATGCTCCAATGTTACAGAACTTCGGTGACTTTCCAGGCAGCTAGCAGTTTCTGGTTTATGTCATCTCTTAATTTTGGAAGTCGCTTGTTGTGCATTTCCTGTTTACTCAGGTAACATTATATCCTTCTCAGGTTTTTGATAGGGTTGAATACTAAATAGTTACAGTTACAGTTCTCCCTAATTATGGTAGGAAGCAAATGAGGCATGAAACTCTTAACTTTTCAGGAGAGTACAGCTGATGCAATATTTTCTCAATTTTGCCAAACACAAGTGGACTGGATATTGTAACTGTAATTCTTATTCAATAACTGCTTTTGTTGAATATAATTTTATTATGTCAAAGTTAATACCTTCCCTCTTAAAAAAAAGAAGCTGACTTCCAATAGCTGAACAAGTAGAGGTTAGGTGGGACTTGAAGAAAAGAAAGCATGAGGAGAAGAGGAGGTGTATCATAGAATTATGAGGAGACAAGAGAGAAGCAAAATGAACATGCCAAGTTGAAAGAAGATACAGCAATATGGCAGAGGGTATATAAGAAATATGGGTTAATTTAAAATGTAAGAGCTAGCTAGTAGCCAGACTGAGCTATATACCAAGCATTTATAATTAAAAATAAGTCTCTGAATAGTTATTTGTGAGTGACTGCTAAGACAAAGAGAAACTCCACCTACATATATTGCACCCTGCAAAATGATGAAAACTGGCAAACAGGGATAGAGATTACTTGGTCAGTTCAAGATTCTTTATGACCTGCAGTTAAAGAGTGTGTGTGTGTGTGTGTGTGTGTGTGTGTGTGTGTGTGTTCATTTGTGCAAGCAGTTTAAGGAGATAATTCAATTTCTTATGCATTTTTAAAAACACATATTAACTATTTTAGTGCTGATCTAATTATATTTTGTTTCTATGAAGCAATTCTCCTTCACCAAGCTCTGTTTTTTCAAAAATTGAAAAAGAACTTTTATGAAGTAATAAAATTTCCCCAAATTTCCTACTTTTGTAAATATAATTTTGAGTTGTGTTTCTATTTTATATTCTTTTTCAATAGTAAAAACTCTAATTGTTTAAAGATAGGAGTATTTTCTGTAATTATTTCTTTTTAAAAAATAGCTATTGAACAAAATCAGAAAACAAATTTTATACACAAAGAGGAAATACCCCTTTTCACTTTCTTGGGGAAATCAATCATTTATAGCCTGCTTGTTCAAATTCCTCTGTATGAAATATGCTGCATTTACCTTGTATTCAAGAGAACTAACTTTTTTTATACTCGTTTTTTTTATACTCCTTGTTTTTTTTTTCAAGAGAACTAACTTTATTAAGCTAAATATTGAATGTTAATTAGTGAAAATGGTGATAATAATTAAAATACCCATGTGTGAAAATATCAAGTTTTCAAAAATCACATGGAAAATCAAATAATCAGCAATCTTGACTCATTCTCCAAGCTAAAATTTTATTCACTACACATGGGAAAATTATAATATTAAGACTTTAAATAATTTCAATGTGAAGTTAGCTATTCCTAAGCATGTCAAATTCTTTGAATATAAATTACACACAGAAATATAAGAACACGAGAGCCTCATCCTTTAAGAGACCTTAGGAATATAATGTCTGCAGGGGTAAGGTCTGCGTAGACAAGGACAATTTATAGTACTTTTGATTCATATAGATCTATAAAAATATTTCAAGTATTTAAAAGCATGAGTTACAGACACTGACATGCAAATATCATTCAGATTATCATATGTTCAGCAAGCTATTTTTCTAGTAAAGAATCAAAAGATGTTTGGAATTTACTCAAATGATTGATTTTGGTATATGGGGTACTTAACACAACTTGAATATAAAAGTTGCATTATGCTAATATTTAAATAATGGGAAGAAGAATTTAAAACAATAAATTCCATGCATTTAAAAATTTCAAGTATAATACATCAATTTTTTTTCTTCTGAGGTAATAACTTGAATAGGCAGACTGACATCATTTTTGCACATATATTTTGTGTATAAATTGAAAAACATATTGTATCTTGTTTTATATAGCCCAAGCAATAAAATTTATATAAACATAACTTTCAGAATTCAAACTTTTCAGCTACATATTATTTGAGTTGCATTACAAATTGAAAAAATACTGCCTACAAATGACTACTGTGTTTAAACACTTAAGATACATGTAATATGTACTTGTAAAATACAAGTAAGATTAATTTATCATTTTATATATATATATATATATAATTATAGAAATAAATGCTTCTTACAACCTATATCTATGACATGAGTTTAATAAGTCAATATTATGGTTATTGGGAGTTTGTGATAATTGGATAATTGGAAAAGTATTAGGTCAAGTCATTGATTACTAGACTGGAATTGGCAATAAGAAATATCAATGATAAAATATATAGTTTTATATAGAATCTACTGATTTGCCATTTTATTAGTCACTTCTGCCATTTTCTTCTATTGTTACTCAAGTAGCTTGTTCTAGTACTGAAAATGTGATGGTAAATAGTTATAATATTCCACATATTTAATAAATAGAAAAAATTAATTAATTACTTAGAATCTTAAGTATTTTTTCTTGTAATTATAACAAATTAAAAATATAGCCGGGCGGTGGTGGCGCACGCCTTTAATCCCAGCACTCAGGAGGCAGAGGCAGGAACATCTCTGTGAGTTCGAGGCCAGCCTGGGCTACCAAGTGAGTCCCAGGAAAGGCGCAAAGCTACACAGAGAAACCTTGTCTCAAAAAACCAAAAAAAAAAAAAAAAAATAGAGTTGTCCTGAAAGATTATTCCAATGCAAGTATCCTGAGAGAGTGAACTCAGTCACTTGAAATAAAGAAGTGAGAAACACTGTATTCAGATAACTTATTCCAAACCTTTTTTTCAAACAAAATGTGCACCTGTGACACATGTCACCTCATTTGACAAGGAAAGGAATTTAGAAGACGACATTGTACGTTATATTTCAGTCCTACATTATTATTGCTTTTGATAAAACTCATGCTACAGCTGTTAAGAATTTTAACATGTATTATCCATTTTAGATAAAAGTTGCTATATTTGGTAAGTAAAAGTAATATTAGCAGTCACAAATTGTGAGCATTCAGAGTAGGCCATGGGAGGAAAAGAAATGTTTCACTTTAACTTCACTCTGATAAAAAATAATTTGTCAGAAAATGTAAATTGAACATTTTATTCGCAAAGTAAGTCAATCAAAAAATAATGGATTCAGAGTTGTTAAAATATTTTATATAATGCTGACTAAAACTTGAAAACCTGTGCATATTTTTATCTTAAAAATGTCAAAGTAAGTGATGTGTGATTTCCATTTTGCCACACAATGCACCTTTTGAATTTCTACTGAGATAAATGACTAGCAAACTCGTTTCATTTTGTGTACTGTATATTTTCTAAAAATATTTTTTCATCATATTTGGCTGTTATTCCCTTTTTGTCTCCTCTTCTGCATAGATTACTGAGCCCTGAATAGAGGGGTTTGATGAAGACTTCCATATGGACTGAGTTTTCCAAAACCACACATTCTCTGTAGTGGAGAGGATATGGGAGAATTTGGGGAGGGGAAATGTCTGCTCAGAAAATATTGTTTGAAAATAATTCTTTTGAATATAAAAATCACACAAATGCTGGGGAAGGGAAAATGTTACTGTAAAATATGCTTGAGATACAACAAACTATAATTAAAGACTTCTATGTGATGTGTTTTGACAGAGATATGTAATTGACGTCCTCATATAACAGAAAGACACCTCACACTGAATCAGGTGTTGTATTAGTATCTATTATTCTGGTAAAACACCATGACCAAGGAAACTTATAGAAGGAAGAGTATAATTTGGCTTATAGCTCCAGAGTGTGAAGAGTCTGTCATGTCTGGGAAGAATAGAAGTGGGCATGCCTAGTGATAAGAACAAGGAGCTAGGGCTCCCATCCTCCACAATAAGGTGAAAGCAGCAATAGATAACTGGATTTAGGGCAAATCTAAGTAACTTAATTATATATATGGATGGATGTGCAGTATTAGACAGTCTCAGCAGCAGAAGTGAGGGAGTGGAGATTATATATATGTGTGTATATGTATATGTATTTGTATACGTATATGTATATGTATGTATGTATGTATATATGTATGTATGTATGTATGTGTGTGTGTGTATCTGCCAGATGTACCTCCTAAACATATTGCAAAGCACCAACAACTAGGAATCAAAGGTTAAATGCCTTAGACTCTGGGGACATTTCTCATTCATGCCACCACGTATTTC